>NC_080055.1:27757532-28042532 GCF_026212465.1 Amaranthus tricolor
TTGCATGTTGGGGATTCTCCAACTTTACCCCGCTCACCAAAATCATCCGATATGTTATAGAACATTTTTGTAGGAAAACCCCAAGACATTGTAAACTATCATATCAAGATTAATTACCAATTCATTGTGAGCTTGATATACTGTGATTCGTTAATATATATAAAAAAGCCCATGGGTATAATTATCAAAATTATTTTCTTCTTACAAGAGGCCAATCATCGGCTAGGAAATAGTATATGTGTTTGTCGAAATATGTAGTCATTTTACGTGCCTGTGGAATCACATACTTTCTCTGTTTTAAAATAGTCGTTACATAATGGTTATTGAAACTATTCATCGTTCAAGCTTATTTTACATATTATGGCTAAAGTGTAAAAAAAAAATATAGTCAATTGAGATCTTGTTTGAATCGTTTAATCGTATATTTTCATCATATTAACTTTTTAAAATTTCTAAATGTGTATAGTTGAATATTTAAATATTCAAAATAACACATTAAATTACGTAAAAAGTCAAATGTAACAAGTATAGTGAACGCAAGAAGTAAATAGCTTGGACCCTCCAAATTTGAACCAGACTGTTCATGGCATTTAGTTCTATGACATAAGCTCTGCAGTTCTATTCAAAAATGTCAGTTTCAATTTATGTTATGTTAATAAGTTTAACTCTCATTTCATTTCAAATTTCAAAAGAAATGTACATAACCCAACCATTTAAGGCCTTAGGATTGCTTATAGTAACTTGCTAGTACTTGTTTTGAAATCTTGACAATGTGTTGGTCCGAGTAGGAATGATAAAATGGGCAGTGAATGCACCTTAAATTTTCGTGCTCACTCTCTGCCCAAAATTTTCATATCCATCTCTGTCCATTTGTTTATGCATTTAAATTTATCTTCATTCACTATGGTCAACTGGGTATACCCATAACCCATCATAGATATACCCACCTTATACCTGCATATACAATATAATAAAATAAAATTAATGTCCTTAATTTTTTGTCTATAGTTTTTAATAAAAATATACTTTAAGATTGATATAAATTAGTACGTTGTAGATATAGGACGAACGACTATAGAATGGGGCGAGTGGGTATTAGTTGAGGTGTGTGGGTATGGGGCTGGACGGGCGGCTATGGGGCAGTTAAGACCTCATACTCATAACCTACCCATTACACATGGCGGATAGGACTTTACATACCCATATCCACCCACTACACACTAAATTCATACCCATACCCGCCAAATGATGGATGCGGTATGAAATTTGTATAATTTTACCTATCTATCATCCCTAGATCTGAGTTTAAATATTGTGGTTTGATCTTTGACAGTTTGTTGATGATGATAACAAGCGCTATTTGGAAATAAACTACACATTCGACATCAGAAAGGACTGGTAATTCGGCATCTAAACAACGTTTTATCATTCAAATCCTTCGAGGAGGCAATTGCTCGAGCAACATTGTATCGATTAGATCGTTCGAGTTTGATATGTTCAATTGTAGTCTTTTTAAATCTCAAGTTATGTTTTCATGTATGATTTTAAGGATCTCTCGTCTTTACTCGTAATTTATGTTGAGACGTTCATCAAAATATCATTAGAACTATTATGGTTCTTTGTGTGTTTAATTACTCTTGTTTACTTATTGAGGAACTCTTGATTGCGATATCAAAATATGAAATGAGCTTCATACATCAAGAAGAAGCGATGAAATCGATTTAGGAATGCCGTGGTGTGAATGATTCTTTTGAAAAAACCATTAATACCCAATCATTATCAAATAAAATCATTAATATTTACTTTTTTTTCGCTCTTTATTATATCTCACTTTTGTTTTTATTTTTGTACGATGAAATATTACGATTAGAGTTATTTATTAGCGGGCTACCTGCCAGACTCGACCTATTCGATTTGAAAAACGGGCGGGCATGAACAATGTTATTTAAAAAAAATTAAGTTTAGACGGGTAATACTTGCTCGCCAAGATAAATAGGCGGGTAGCGACATCAAAAAATGCCCGCGGGTATACCCGCCCGCTTAGTTTAATATATTATTTATTAAATAATTAAGTCCATTAATTATTAAACTAGTTTATTATTTATCTTACGTGTACATTTAATATTTTTAAACCCTCAAAGCACTCAAGCAGTCGACTATAAAAGTTTAAACAAATAGCCGACTCCACCGTCTATATTCAATATTCATGTAATTTGAGACTTTATATATTTAGAGTATTTGAAACAATGTATTGTATTTTAACCATTATTAAAACTTAACTTTATAATATGATTTACATTTTTAACTTTTATATAAGAAATACCGCGGATCCCGCCCGTTTTTAAAACGGGCGGGTAGCGACAAAAAAATATGCCCGCAAATACGGGTGAGCTTTTGAATATTTGAGTCCGCGGGTAGAATTTTTAGGTACTACCCGGTCCGCTATCCACCCAAATCCGCCCATAAATAGCTCTAATTACGATGAATGTCAATTTATAGTGAATAAAAAATAAATATGATATAATTTTTTTGTTATTACTTGAATAATTCACAATTAAACTTATAAATTTGATTTAATGCATGGGTCCATTCATAGTTTGTTCATTAAAAAACCATATAATATTTTTTTCAAAAAAAAACCATGTCAATATATATATATATATATATATATATATATATATATATATATATATATATATATATATATATATATGTTATTTAGCCATGATAGGGTGAATCGATTTTTTTTTGCTTTTTGTGGTTAAAATATCATCATTGGGGTAGTTCTTATCACAAATATAATGAAGTACAAGAACAAATTATAAACAAACTTGTATGACGATGAAACTCCTTACTTTGTTGATCACTAAATAGATATAGCTTGAAGATTGGTTTGCAATAATATGTGTCACTCGAAAACTCAATATTTTGTTGTAGGTATATTAAAACTTTCCAATAGTGATACTTCTCCCCCAAAGGTACTCGTGGTTGTAATTGAAATTTACAATGAGATACAAACAACGTTAAACACTTTGATACAAAGTGAATAGCATAAAATGATTATGCGTCTTTGTAGATTATGAAAACAGAAAATAAATAAAGAGTTCGTGATTGATTTTTACTGATTGCAAATGATTTTTACTAATTGTAATTGATTTTTGTCGATCGAAATTGACTTTTAGTAATTGTGAATAATTTTTACTGATTGTAAATTATTTTATGCCATGTTTAGGAACGATAATTTCATTTGGAAATTTGGAATTTATTTAAATTTATTGTTTGGCAAATTAAAAATTTACAATTTTGAATTTGGATCAAATTTCATTGTTTTTAAAGTAGTTAAAGTTGGGAAATTGAGAATGACTATTCAAATCTTGTCACTCTCAAATTCTTCATTAATGATTCTAACGATTATTTTCCAAAGTAAACTAAACAAGGTTTTAAGTACTTAAGATAAAATAAAACAATAAAAAAATATGTAGATTAAATATGTAGATAAGAATTATTTAAAATGCCACAATTATCTTGCAATTTATTATGAGAAAATAATCAAGCAATTCCAATAACAAAAAAGATAATCAAGCAATTCGTTCTTCTGGGTATCTCCAAAATTACTACCCTTTGGGGAAAAATAGTTACTTTCTCGTTTGATTCTGAGGCTTGAGCTATTCTAGGGTTTTTTTTTTCCGGTACAATTTCATCCTCTACATCCTGGGTATTGAAATTTCATCGCCTTTACTATCATTATCCTTGAATCCCAATTGATTTCTTTATTTATCCTCAATTATATTTGCAGATTGTCTGATTGTGAATTTGAGAAATAACAATGGGAATTAAAAGGGATAGAGAAGACCAACTAGAAAGTGATGTGAAGAGACAGAAAGTTATTGACAAAGAAGAAGAAGCGGGTTCACCTCAGATGCACGCTTTTGAGAATCCTCTTCTTCCTCTTGCTTCGTATGATGATGTTGATGATGAGGAGGAAGAGAGGAAGAGAGAGGCTGTTTTAAGGCGCGCCGGAGCGGGGAATGGTATTGGTAACCAAGTTAAGCTTAATGGCGATGGTAGAAACGAGTTAATTGATGATGATGATGAAGAGGAAGATGAAGAGGGTTCTCATTTTAGTCAAGGGAAACGCAATCGATCTGTGGAGGTCCGCAGGGATTGCCCTTATCTTGATACTGTTAACAGACAGGTATTTTGTTAATCTTTTCACAATTTTTTTGTAAGTTATTATCAGGATGCTTAGTGAGACATTTATTAGCATAGTTTTTATAAATTTGGAGATCCATTTTGGGTACTTTGATTGATATCTGGCCGGTGTTCTTGCATTTTGTAACTTTATAAACTATGATTAACAGAGAGGGTACTTGAATTCATCTGTTATGATTGATTTTTTCACAATTGTTGGGTTTATGTAGGTTGAAATTTGTGCTTTTGTTCAATTGTTGTTTTAACATTTTCATAATTTCATGTTTAAATATTTCAAGGGTTTTTTGGACTAAGTCAAGATTTCTTTAATATGTTTGTTTTTCCACATACCAAGAGAATAGTAATATATGTTCATTCCTCTTTATATGGGGATATAATGTTGATGTTTTTACTGTTGATTCTGATTTCTCATGCAGGTTTTAGATTTTGATTTTGAGAAGTTCTGTTCAATCTCCCTTACAAACCTGAATGTATATGCATGCCTTGTGTGTGGTAAGTATTACCAAGGAAGAGGACACAAGTCTCATGCATATACTCATAGCTTGGAGGCAGGGCATCATGTTTACATCAATTTGAAGACTGAGAAAGTTTATTGTTTACCTGATGGATATGAGATCAATGACCCATCTTTAGATGATATCCGTCACGTTCTAAACCCAAGGTTTGTCTTATGTTTTCTGTACCTTTGGCATACTAGTTATATGAAGTATATCACATGATCACAATGTGTAACGTTAATATCGACATCTATCTGCATGCCATGTATGCTGTGTGTTCGGAGCTGTTGTTTTTTTGGTAGTTTTGTCCTTTTGTACAAGCAGTGTTTCTTTGTTGATTTTTTCTGGTTTACTTATGTAGGTTTACCACGGAACAAGTTGAACAGCTAGATCGAAGCAAACTATGGTCAAGAGCTCTTGATGGTTCTGAATACCTCCCTGGATTGGTATGTATTCTGTCTTGAGTCTTGACAGCTATGGAAGAGTTTTTCCTTCGATTTCATTTTGTATAAACTTATTTGTACGGGCTGAAATTTTGTCAGTGTTAAAGAAGATTGTCGAGTGTAACGTTTTTGAATTGTTTTATTTTCAGGTCGGACTGAATAATATCAAGGAAACTGATTTTGTGAATGTTACCATTCAAGCACTAATGCGTGTAACTCCCTTGAGGAACTTTTTTCTAATTCCAGAGAACTACAAACATTGTAAATCTCCCCTGGTTCAACGCTTTGGAGAGCTCACTCGTAAAATTTGGCATGCTAGAAATTTCAAGGGACAGGTATACATATGGATATGTTTCATGTTCTGTCGTTATAATAAAAAATTGCCACTCGTCAAAGCAGTATATTAATATTTGTTACAACATCGCAGGTCAGTCCCCATGAATTTTTGCAGGCTGTGATGAAAGTTAGTAAAAAACGGTTTCGAATAGGTGCACAAGCTGATCCAGTTGAGTTTTTGTCCTGGCTACTTAATACCCTTCATGCAAATCTTAAAAGTTCAAAGAAAAATACTAGTATCATATATCAGTGCTTCCAGGTAACCTCTTTCATCTATTTACATTTTTAATACCTCCTATATTGCAGGATTAAGTTTTTGGCATTGTTGTTGGTGCTCTTATATAATTCTCATTAACTTGATTTAACCTGCAGGGAGTACTGGAAGTTGAGAAAGAGATTCAGAGTAAAGGTACTATTGAGAGAAGAGAAAGTGTTGATGACCAGAACCCTAATGTTGTCAAAGAGACCTATGAAATGCCGTTTCTAATGCTTGGTCTTGATTTGCCGCCTCCACCACTTTTCAAAGATGTGATGGAGAAAAATATCATCCCTCAGGTTTGATGCTTTATTGCAATTTCCTTTTAGATTTCTGATTTCTCTAAAACCTTTTATTTATGTGAGTGCTTTAATTTTTCACTTTATCTACGTGCATTGAGATGGTAACATGGTGTGAAACAAGCCACATTGTATTGTATTGGCTGGGTTGCAAAGGTTTGTAAATCTTGTATGCTATGACCTTTTACATCATTTCAGGTGCTCTAGTAGAAGTCATCTTTCTTATAAGATGGTGTATCACAGATATAATATCCTGAGAAATTTTGCTTTCCTCCTTTCATTTTTTTCTGAAAGAATAATCTCTTTGTGGATGTCCAATGTTGCATCGGTGCCAATATAGATGAAACTATTCTCTGCACCTTTCTCTGAATTTTCTTCCCTGGATTATATCCATAACTTATGTTGGGGGACTGAGAGAAGCTTCAAAATTTGAGGATTCATAATCTTGTAGGCAATTAAGAATATCTTCAATCTTTCTCTTTTATCGCTCGTCACATTTGTGGTAGTCCTTTTGCTTGCTGATGCAGAAATGTGAGTTTTGACAGACTATTGAGATTTGACTTTGAAATTGAATGATAGTATATTTAAGGAAAAAGTTTGGCTAGGTTAATGGCTGACTAATGATGCAATTCTTTCTAAGATGATAATGAAGTTGGATTTTCTTGAGAGTTTTGCTCTGGAAATTTTTTAACATGTTTTTTTAGACCGTAATGTTAACATTTCTAGTAATTTAAGGCGCTTAGCTTGCAGTTTGGTGGATGAAATGTATCATAACTTGTGTACATCAACCTCTCCCCCGAACCCGACTTTGGTGGGAGCCATTGAGGCATAAGGGTAATGCAATTTTGTTTGCTTGTAATTGCATCTATGTCTAATCTTTAGTACAGTTTTGTAGTTAAATCACATGTGCTTTTTTGATATGTATCTTTTTTTTTTCTTAGTTATTTTTCCTAGTATAAATTGTGCAATTTTATACAAAATCAAAGGCCTGGTGTGTTGCCCCGCTTGCCCCCTTTTGTGTTTCTCATAGGTTCCATATATCCTTTCGTATTTTTAATCTGAAACACTCATCATGCATGTCTCTTGCACTTTCTCTTTCATTATTCATCGCCATGCATGTTTTCATATTATATGGTTCTCTTCCTTAAGTATCCTTTTCATTTCCGCTTGTTAATTTATTTTTGTCTTTGTTTGATGTTCTTATGGTTTTGATTCATCAATGTGCTTCATAGGTTCCACTTTTCAACATATTAAAGAAGTTTGATGGGGAGACCATAACCGAAGTTGTGCGTCCTCAAATAGCTAGGATGAAGTATCGTGTAAAGAAGCTGCCACCTTACATAATATTGCACATGCGTCGATTCACTAAAAACAATTTCTTTGTTGAAAAGAATCCCACACTTGGTAAGTATCATGTAATTGGTTTGGCTAATTGTTCACATCAGAGGTTTTTGTATCATCAGAATTTGGGTCTTGCAGATTTTTTAAATATTTATCTATTTTCCTTTACCCAAAATGCCTTCTATGTATGTTTTGGTTGATTACTCATTACTTGATTGACATAAAGCTGCTTTGTGGCACTATGTGCTGACTTCACGAAATACTATTCTTTCTTTTAACTATAGTAAGGGCCACTTGTTTCATTCTATGAAAAGGAAAGGAATTTAGAAAGGGTAATGATAGGAAAGGATTTGATAGGGAATTTAATTATATATTGTGTAAGTGGGAATACAAAGTCATTATTCATTATACTGAAAATGTTTTGGGAATTTTTTTATGGTGGTGATGCCATAATTTTGAAGTGGAGGAAACTTATACTATGCATGGCACGCTCAGTAGTGGTCAATTGTGTTACTGCCTTGCTGCCGCTGGCGGTGAATGACAGACAATTGTGAAGGTGGTTGAAGGAGCTGGGGTGTGGTATATTCTGTTGTCCAAATGTTGGCTGGTGCTGGCGAGTGGTGGTGTTGGTAGAAAAGGTAGTGGTGGAAATTTTCGATGGTGTTTGTGGTGCAGTTGAGCTGTATTTTACTTGGATTCAAAAACTCATATGGGATGTGGGTACACGTCCAAGTATAGACTTGGCTAAGTTATGAACAAGTTTTCTACCAATGTCCGTGTGTCCAGGAAGAGTCCGGATTACTTTTGTTGAGTTGGTCAAGGTCCAAGGGAAATCATGACCGTGTCTTCTAGGTTTTTCAAATTTGAAGTCAAGGTTTAGAGATGTTTGGGTGTTTTGTGAAACCATTTGGGGGAGGGAATGGGAGATTGAGTACTGTGATTTTGGGAAGTTGAGATAGCCAAATTGTGTTAGTAATATCTGACCAATGGAAATAGTAGTTTTGATTACCATACCTTTTTTTAAACCCTCATAGATTATGTTGGAGAACTAGAAGGATAGATTTTTGTCTTTATGTAAATCATGAGTACACATCAAGTCCTCAACTCATTGTTTCTTGCCTTGTTCTTTTACTGGAACAATGTCTCTTTTGATAAGGCACTCAATTTCTAGGTTTAGATGTTTGATGACCATTGAATATTGATACATATAGTTCAAAATTATAGAAAGGTACTATTGTAAAAAATACTTCTCTAAAAGGAATCTATGGAGCTATTTTATGTTCCTTATTTCTTATAATATTTTGGATTCTCCATCAGTGTCTACAGTAAAACTTTTAGAATATGTGCGTGCCTTGTTAAAATAATTAGGGTTTTATTTTTTTTCTATTATTTCATACATATATGGTTCTTGCAATTACATTTTAAAGTGAAAAACCCGTGAAATGATGGGTTATAGTCCTCTTAAGCTTTGAAACATTATTATGAAGTATGTTTTTTTTTTCTTTGAATGGGAAATGGTAGGGTCCATCTTATAAGGATAATCCCGTAAAAGAGTCTAATGAGAGTATTGATTCCAAGTTGCTTGCTTGGACGATTTACTTACTTGCCAGCTGAGCAAAAAGAGCTTCTTGTGTACGCTCCTGGGTCTATTATACATGTTTGAAAATTTCTGGCATGTGTAGAGCATTTGCGCTCCTCTTTTTTGAAGTTTATAGTTCGTATTGCTGATACAATTGTTTCTTGCCAGTTAATTTTCCTGTTAAAAATCTCGAGCTGAAGGACTATATTCCTCTGCCTGCTCCAAAAAGCAACGAGAAATTGCGGTCAAAATATGATTTAATTGCAAATATTGTCCATGAAGGCAAGCCCAGTGAAGGATCATACAGAGTCTTCGTTCAAAGGAAGTCAGAGGAACAATGGTAATTTCTATGCTTAACTCAGTGCCTCTAAAGTCTATTACGATTTGATTATGCCTCTTTTTACATTCCTTTAGTTAGTTTATTTTGCTGTTGAGTTTCGTTTGGTTGATAATCAGCTTTCCGGCTCATTTAAATGGGGTTTTTTCATTTGATCTTT
Source organism: Amaranthus tricolor (assembly GCF_026212465.1). Classification (NCBI taxonomy): domain Eukaryota; kingdom Viridiplantae; phylum Streptophyta; class Magnoliopsida; order Caryophyllales; family Amaranthaceae; genus Amaranthus; species Amaranthus tricolor. The sequence goes on from NC_080055.1 coordinate 27,766,993, forward strand.
CGAAAACTTCAGGTACGAGGTTCAGGATTTGCACGTTTCAGAAACGCTTCCTCAGATGGTCGCTCTTTCAGAAGCATATATGCAGGTTTACGAGCTGCAACAGCAACACTGAATGCCGTAAGATCATCTTGGTAACTAGTTGTAAGTGTCCTAACTCATAACTAGTGTATTTTAGCCACCCATTTTAAATCAATGCCTTACAAGTTTTTGCTTCGGAAGGTGTTCGTGTTTGATCCTTGCTCACACTGTAAATCTTACCGATGTCATTGTCTATTGATTTTGTGATTTTGACACCTTTTCTTAGTTTGAGGTGCTTCCGATCTTTTTTTGTTTTGTTTTTTTTTTTATATATGTTTAGTTCTCGAATCACTTGTCAACTCTGTCATATCGTGTCAACTAAAAAGGTTCCATAATCATGTAGCGGACGCCCTACACGTGGGAGTAAGACTTTGTCATTGTTCTTTGAATAAGAATGAACGACGCTCATTCGATCCTATTGATCGAAGAAACTTGGATTAAAGTGGCTGTTTGTAGGAGTTAGCGAGCTAACCCAAATCTTCTCAGGCCGATATTGTTCAGAAGTTTTAGGACTTGAGGGAGTAGATTAGTTTGTATTAATGTATTTCACCATCACATTAATTTGTTGGCTTTTATTTAGTTTTTTGGATGTTTAATTAATTAATCTATAATCCAAAAGCTAAAAGTTTATTAAAAACTCGGGTAAAAAGTCATTTACCAAATAATGCCATATCTTTATTTATTTATTTATTTAATTTTGTTGTGGGTTAAAGAATTCTTGCGAGCAAGAAGGGAGGTATTTTTTTTTTCTTGTAAGTGGCGAGAATTGAGAACATTTTTCTTTTATGTCCTTGTAGGTTGTGATATAGATATTATCTTTATCAGTTATAAGCTTAGGGAGTGTTTGGTATAAAGAGTGGAAAGGAAATGGAAAGGTTAGTCTTAAAGAAGGGTAACGGTAATGATAAGGATTATTGTAATTAGTTGTTTGGTATAATTAGGTAAGGGAAACACATTGTTTCCCATCATTTTGCTATTTGCCTCTATAGTAATCAAAGTGATGAACAACAATTTACAACAAACAAAGTCAAACCTAAAAAATATAAAACAAAAATAAATTTTAATTTTCCACTACATTATTGGGCCTATTACTACTGATAACTAGATTAAAAAATATGAAATATATTATTTTAAATTATTCACATGGGCTAAAATTTGATTTTCATAAGTGCAGGTGATAAACATAAAGTTATGATAGAAGTGTATCGAAGTTTATGAATTTCGCAAGATAGAAAGAGGGAAGAAAGAGAATGTGTTACCATTGTTAAATGAGAGGAAACAAAATGAGGTTATTTGTTACCCTTAAGTAACGGATTCGCTTAACCCAATTTGATACCAAATAAAAAGTAAGCTTATAAGTTAATTGAATCCCTTACCCACATAAAAAAAACCTTTACCAAACACCCTCTTAGTGTGTACGAATAACTTGACTTGCACCAATAATTAGGTTTTGTTTCCGCCCTTTAGTTTGTTGTGAGAACGTAGTACTTTCTTTGTCTCAAAGAAAGGTTTAATTGTGCTCCCTCTTTTTTTAATGTTTGTCAATGAGAGAAAAATGAGACAAAATTAGGGGAGAGAATTTTACTCTCTATTCTTGTTTACTTTTTGCATAGTTTTTAAAGTAAAGTTTGAGATGCGCATCATAAAAAATTATGAAAAATATATAATAAAAAAGTATTCATTAAGATGAATTTAATGAGATCTTACGTGGATATATTCTATTTCTATATATGTCTTAGAAATCTTAATCAAATTTCTCTCTATTCTAAAAGGGAAAAATATTACGTGGATATATTCTATCATCTATATATGTTATAGTGGAAATATTTATTCATAGAAAATATAATTATAATTAATTTTGAAATTCTCTTTTTGTTCCCATCCGTTAGTCTTATTCTTTTTTACACTACAGAAATCAAAAATCTATGGTAATGAAAGAAAAATAACAAATTGATAACGATGGTAGAAAAGTTGAAGAGAGGAGGAAAAGAAAGTTTTGAAATTTGCTTTAAGGGGAAGAGAGCATTTTATAAATCTCAAAATCAAGCAATAATCATGATTTTTAGAAGAATCAATTGCGGACAAATTTGTAATTTTGTAAAATCACCAAAGCATTTATTTTTATTTAAATGATAAATATTTGAATTTGAACAGTTCATTATAATAACGTAGATAAATTTTTGAAAATGAATGGAGTATATTTTATAAAAAAGTAGGAGAAATACGTGGATAATATAAAAAACAATAATTCTTACTTGAGACCGTTTTTTTTAAAGATGGTTTTTAAAAGCCCAGCTTATTAAGTTAATTTTTTTTAAAAAAAAACTGACACGTGCGTGTAAGTGTAATGTGAAAAGTTACATAATATATTTGATATTATACCAGCATATATTTGAGGTTTATAACATAATTTATTTTGGATTATAACATAATATATTTGAAGTTATAACACTATATATTTGAGGTTATAACATAATATATATGGGATTATAACATATATTTGTGGTTTAACATAATATATTTTATTTGGGGTTATAACATAATATATTTAAAGTTGTAACAATGTATATTTGAAGTAATAATATAATATATATAGAGTTAGAACAATATACATTTGGGGTTATAACATAATATATTTGGTTTTATAAAAATATTATACCCTCAAACACAAACCATTATATACCGCACTATATATTATGTTATAACTCCGAATATAATATGTTATAACCACAAATATATGTTGTTATAACTAACCTTAAAAAAGATATATATTGCTATAGCTTCAAATATATTATGTTATAATCAAAATAAATTATGTTATAATCCTCAAATATATGCCGGTATAAATAAATGTTGTTGTAACTCTAAATATATTATGTGACTTTTCACATTATACTTATACGCGTGCGTCAGCTTTTTTTTTAAATTAATATAATGGGTTGGACTTTTGAGAACCGTCTTTAGAAAAGATGGTCTCTCAAGATAAAGGCCGTATAAAAAAATAAATTAAATGAATAGACGAGAAATAAAAAAAATATAAATAAAATAGATTAATTCAATTGAACGGACTCAAAAAGAAAATAAAACTAATTCTTTGAGATTGAAACAATACTTGATTGAAACTTAAGTGTACGCACGTATTACTTTTTTGGAGCATGGTTATGAAGTGTCCATTACAAATTTTGAGGACTTGAGATACTTACGTACTAAATTCCTTTAGCTATTTAGTATTTATACTGTGCAACTGTATCACAATGAGACATGTCAATATAAAAAACTTAAATTATTAGCAAAAGTATAATGTTTTAATATTAAAAATGTCAATCTTAACATTTAAAACAACGTATTAAAAATCAAATAATTAAAAACAATTATTTTATTTTGGCATTTATACACAACATTTTTACTGCTAGACAAATGTAAATGGTCATAAAGCTTAATTGGCCCTCTCCGACCTTATCGATAAGTTCAGCTGCAGCATGTGTGAATTCATAACTTCAATTATACCATCATCATCCACAACACACATGCCAAAAAAGTTTGTCCATGTCTTTCGTACATTAATCATCGAAGTGATTACGGCCTGTTAGATTAGTGGTACTGAATGGTGGTGATAGAAATAATTTATAGTGTAAATTTTCATCAAAAGTTCTGTCGTTCTCATGCTGATGAAACTTTAAACACAAAAAAGTTTTTTGGTTTACAAATTTTAATTACCACATAATATCTCCTCTTCCAAAGAGAATGCGTTAGAATGAATTTTACGAAGAAAATGAGGTGATTTAAGTTGAACAAGTATGGCCATCAAGGTAGTCAAGAGATTTTACAACTAAAGTTACACTAGTTTTCATTCTATTACCACCGTTTATACCACTTACCAAATAGGCTGTAGAGTTTTCCAAAATGAATCGAAAACTTATAGACACTGCAAATGATCCGATTTAACCTGAAATTACATGTGTTGTCTCAAGAGGACTCGTCCTCTCTCATCCTTGATGTATTTCACTGCCTCTAAGTCTTGCTGCTTCCTGGATCTAGTCCTTGCCAACTTAAAAATCTGCTTCTCCCCTTCTTTGGTGTCAAGCTTACTATACAAATCCTCATAACCACGATTTTTTGCCTCTGTAACCGCTTTTTTTGCTGCCCGTTTTGCTTCTTTATAGCTCACTCTCTTTTCTATCCTATCCTCCTCTTCCGTGCATATCATAAGTTCCTTAAATCTCTTGTTTTTATCCTTTATCTTCTTTTCCACCTCATCATTCCACAACCACGATTCTTTGAACACTTTTGGTTTACCCGACGACACCCCCAAGGTCTCTTTTGCCACTTTTCCAATGGTTTTTGCCATGTTCACCCACATTTTATTCGCATCCTCTGACTGACTTGGGAAGCTCAATAAGCTATCTTGCTTAAGAGGGTTGTGACCACATCCCCTTTGAGTCTCCCCCACATGATCTTTTCCCTGGTCTCGACCTTCTTCTCTACGATTTTCTTCCTCTTCCTGAAAACCAGTACTAAAAGCCTGTGTTGGGTGGGCATCTCTGTACCCAACACCACCTTACAATCCAAGCATGAGGCCCGATCTCCCTTGGTTTCTAGGGTGCCTATGTTCCAAGTCCCCGCTCTTAGTTCTAGATCCTGCTTACGTTGCCCCCCAACCCCCTCTCCTTGGACCTGACCTCAAGTAACCGTAATGGCTTCATAACTCTATATTCAGCTACTACTGACTAAGGTAAAAAAGATGACAAATAGGTCACTAACAGAGATCAACACAAAATAAACAAATAGACACAATAAATAAAAATTAAAACACAAAATATCAAACGAACACAAAGTCAATAAAACAACAAAGAAATGTAAGACAATCAAATTGAAAAAAAAAATGAATCAAAGGAATTTGAAAACAAAGAGAAAATCCAAAAAATTGAAATGAGGACAATAAAACACTAATGAGAAGGACATATATAAAACCCAGATTATATTGAAGAATTTACCAATTTACCAATCACATTCACAATTATCACTTAATTAAGCAAATTCATAATCAAACCATTAATACCATCATGCATCATCAAAAATAAGCATCCCAAAATTTAAAGAAACAAAACAGACCAAAAAACAAAGAAAGAACTAAGCAAAACTAAAGAAAGACTATGTTAATAAAGGCAGCAAGAAACAACCCGGTAAGCCTACACCAAGAAACTAAGAAAGAAGAGCTAGAAATAACAAAGAAACAAGTAGAAGGCAAATAAAAGGGGGAACAAGGGTAAGGATGGATATCACCTCTGTGAAGCGGTTGTATATCGGTTGACCACTGGCTAGGACACAACTTATGGGGGACGTCTATTACTTACATGTGGAGTGTGGGCTGGGTTGTTGACCTCGAATTCCGCACCTGCAAACACGAAGAAAGGAAAGGAAGGAAGGGAAGGGGGTTGGGTGGTGGCGGGCGTGGAGGTGGGGTTGGATTCAGCGGTGAGGATGGGTATCCGTTTGGAAATTCTGTAACTAATTCTTTTGCTCCTCAAATTGAATAACACTTACATTAATATATTTTGACCCATTTTTCATTTCAATTCGTCCTAATGAAATCGTCCCCTTTAGCCCTTTTTAGATACAATAAAATAAAAATAATTGCATATATTCTCTCTTTTTTATTTCTATATACCTTACTACTCTTTTAGTCCCTCCGTTCTCTAATGTTCTTTCTATTTGAAATATTTTATTTTAAGAAGAAATAAATTTGATTAAGGTTTTTGAGACATATTTAGAAAATAAAATATATCCATGTGAAATCTCATTAGATTCGTCTTAATGTATACTTTTTTATCATGTATTTTTTATAATTTTTTATCATACATATTTAAAGATATTAAGACTTTTAGTTTACTTTGAAAATTGTGCAAAAAGTAAATAAAAAGAAATACTTCTAACTCAATATACCTAACTTCTTAATTATATTGTTATTTAATAATGGAGCATACTCTATAGTGCTATGGGTGCATTGTGAAGTACTCTTACGGCCCATTTGATAGGTGGTAATAAATGGTGGTCATGAGAATGAAAAACTAGTGTAATTTTAGTTGAAAAATCTCTTGGCTACCTTGATGGTCATGCTTGTCCAACTTCAACCATCACATTTTCTTCATAAAATTCATTCCAATGCATTACTATTGGGAGAGGTGGTATTAAGTGGTAATGAATATTTATAAACAATTTTTTTTTGTTATCAAAGTTTCATTACAATGGTAATGATATGAAAATTTTGATGAAATTTTATACTATAAATTATTTTAATTATTACCTTTTAGTATCACTAACCAAACGAGCCATTAATCTTTTTCTATTTGCCTTTATGAGCATATAAAAGAGGTCCCACCTAATAAGCTTGTTTGCCACATAATTTGAAAATTGCATGTCAAATGAAAAAAAGTCAACAACTATCAAAATACACTCAAACCTTAGCCACAAGTTGCAACCAAACAAAGAAAAATAATTGATCCAAGATGAGCTAATAGAAGTGTTAAAGAAAGAATGACTTAAGTATATAAAGATCCCTCTTCTTTCTTCACAAATTGTGTTCTCAAATATATCCTTCCATTTCATCAACTAATTGATTGCCTCATCTTCATCAACTAATAGATTAAGGTATTTTCTTTGCTTAATTTATTCCCTTTTTTTTTTCTTACTCCATTTTGGTAGATTTTTAAAATTTATTTGAATTATTATGGTATCTAGTATATTTTAATTTTTTTGGGATAATTAAGGTTTTAATATTATTATTTTTGTAATTTTTGTCTTTTTCAATACATCCTTATGTGTATGAGATAAAATATTCTATCCGGCTACATCAAAATATATATTTTTCAAATATTCTCAATATATTTGGATTTACAATGATAAGTGAATAATATTATTATTTTATCCTTTTCTCGCAATATTCACTATATTATATTCTTCATGATTAAAATATCTTGATATGTATCTGTTAGTATATATCTAGATATTCGGTTTTAAATTTTAAATATGTCTATGGGATTATTTGATTAAAACTTTTATAACATTATTGAATTGTACAACATATAATATAAAAAATAAAAGTCAAAATATTATTGTGATTTGTGATGCAATTTATTGTGCAGCAAATTGTTGATAGCTGGTAACTGATATCCAATTACAGTGGGTGACTTTGACTAATATTAACTTGTTTCACCAGCTGATTTTGAACCAACTAGTATGAGCAGCTTGTTCACAAACAACTCATTTATAATAATGAGTTGTTTTAACTAGCTAGTTTACCAAACATTAGTATTGATTGTTTTGACCACCCAACCCTTTATTTGTATCAAAATAAGCTAAAATTGTCCAATAAACTATTTTACCAAACACCCATGTATATTTCCTAAAATAAATTTTAATAATAAGTTGCTCATATTATGACAGGAACCTAAGTAGGTGGTGATAATCGAACCTAAATGGAAGTAAAATTAGTATCAAGAGAAACAATAAAACCATCCTCACCAACACCATTACATCTCCAAACCTTCACACTATCATATGTAGACCAATTCTTCCCAGCCTTCCACATACCAATCCTTCTTTGCTACCCCAAAACAATTGGAACACCCATTAATACAAATCTTCTAAAAACCTCACTTGCTACTACACTTACCAAATTTTACCCTCTTGCTGGTCGTTGTATAGACAATTCAACTATTCTTTGTAATGACCATGGAATACCCTTTATTGAAACTCATGTAAATTGCCCTATTTCTACTCTTTTTAACAGCCCTAATAAACTTAACTTGCTCCACAAGTTACTCCCTCCACAAGATATATCTTCCCTAGGGCAAAATCTTTGTGATTTAGTCCCTTTAGCATTTCAAATTAATATTTTCCAATGTGGTGGATTTGTCTTGGGTTGTTATATGCTCCATAAATTCCTTGATGGAACTTCCTTAGGGACTTTTTTGAAATATTGGGCTTTCTTAGCTAACAAGAAATGTGACGATCAAGATGGCTCTGGATCTGGGTTTGGGCCGGATTTTGAGTCAACTGCTAAGGCCTTTGTTCCAACAAGTTTGGATCTTAAGCCCATTTTATTTCAACCCAAAATAGAAAGTAAATCAATTGAAATTAGGGCAAGAAGTTTCATATTTAGCAATGCTTCTTTAAGTGTCCTAAAAAATAAAGGTACAAGTGATTTTGTACTTAAACCTACAAGATTTGAAGCACTGGCTGCATTTATTTGGAATAAATTATGGAGTTCAAGATCCGGGTCAAGTAGTCTTATGTTTACTGTGGATATGCGGGCCAGGACTAATCCGCCCCTTCCAAAAGGATCCATGGGTAATCTTTTTATGAGTATGCAAGCCCATGCTAAGGATGGATCCGGGTTGCCGGGTCTTCTTAAGGAGATCCATTCAACTATTTTGAATATTAAGAATGAAGTTGCAATTTATCAAGGGGAAAATGGTGTGGAGGCTTTCTATACAAAGACAGAATCTGAAGTTAATGATATGATAAGTTATAAGACAAATTTGTTTATGGTTACTAGTTGGTGTAATCTTGGACTTAAGGAAGTTGATTTTGGGTTTGGTAAGCCAAAATGGATAGTACCATTTGATGGTAGGACACCACCTTCAAAAAATTTTATTATTTTTACTGATCATATTGATTCATATGATAATGAAGGAATTGAAGCATGGTTGTTCTTAGAGGAACACGATATGGAGGATCTGTTGAACGATTCTGAGTTTTTTGCTTTTGCTTGCCCTAATTAGACGTACTAAGATTTATAACCAAAAATAATAAATATATGTAATAAGATTGCATTGAACTATATCGTTCTTATATATTAGTAAGTAAGATTTAGAGTTTCTTGCTTTTGATTGCACTAATTAGACATATTACGATATATAATTGAAAATAATAAATATATGTGGTAAGCTTGTATAATTGAAAATAATAAATATATGTAGTAAGATTGTATACTAAACTATATTGTTCTTAGATATTAGAAAGTAAGAATCAGAGTTTCTTGCTTTTGTTTGCCCTAATTAGACTATTACTATTTATAATTGAAAATAATAATTGAAAATAATAAATATATCAAATAAGATTATACTGAACTGTTGTTCTTAAATAATAGGAATTAATATGTAGTCATAGTTGAAATATGATATCATATATGTATACACGCAAAAACATGAAAACATCTAACTTGTCATGGAGGGACTTTGGTCTCTAGCTATATGTGTTGGAGAGTAGCAAAAATAAAAAGCATGACAAAAATATGGTAGTTAGTGAATTAGAGAAATTAATTAATAAAAATTTATTTAATTTTTGACCTGTTAAAATTATATAAAATAGAAAACGTAACACACATGTAATATTATATCATATCATCATACTCAGTAATTCTCGCTTATAAAATCAGGATTTCGGGTAGATGACATAAAAAGTTATAAAACATCCATATTCAAGCAATACTTTTAGTTGGCAATTGGTAGATGTTTTTGACTAACACTACCTATACTCACTTTCAAAACTTAAGCAACAGTCTCTCAATCAATTCAACAGTCTCCCAAGCCTCTTCTAGCACATTCCTTCCCTGTAATTCTCCAAACAGGAACAAAAATTAGCCAATAAGACATAGCTAAAACCAAACCAAGTGTCAAAGGCACTGAAAAAACTCGATGAATCGATGACGAGCCTAAGATTCCAACCACAACCTCTTGATTCCGATCTCCAAAGCCATACAAATTCCTTGTAAAACAAAAAATTTTGCGACTTTCCAAGTAGGTTTCATTCCACAAGTCATATGCTAAAACATCATTTCATGCATCAACCCTGAGATCACTAAGGTTACAAGTTACAACCAATGCAAGAATCTTTGCTACACTAACCCGAACCAAAGGCTCGGATAATTTTCGCGTTGGATCATATACGGTTTTTCTTAGAATATTAGAAGAATATTGATTCCATCTCCTTCCCCAAAAGTTTTGTATGGAAGTTGCTTTATAGGGCTCGTATTGGCTCCAATTGTGGCATTATTATTCTACCCAAGGGTACTATTGTGAAAATTGTTAAGAAAATTATCATCAATTCATGTTTTAGAGTTGAAATTGAAATTGATAAAGCTAAGACTAAAACTACATTATCTAACGATGATTGGACGATATTTGATTAGATAGTGTACATCTGATCCTTCTTAGACTTCGTCTGAACATGACTTGTATTGGATTGATTTAAGCTTGTGTAAGTCTGATCCTTCTCAAATTTTGTTTGAACATGATTCATATTCGACTTATTGAAGGTTGTGTACGTCTAATCCTCTTTAGACTTCTTTTGAACTTGACTCACACTCTGATTTAAGGTTGCGTATGTTTGATCCTTCTTTGACTTCATCTGATCATGAATTCTATTTGACTCATTTAAGGTCATGTACGTCTGACAATCCTTCTCAGACTCTGTCTTCTGAATATGACTCATATTCAACCGATTTAAGGTTGTGTACGTCTGATCCTTCTCAGACTTAGTATTATCTTGTACGTCACATATTTGTGACGGCCCCGATTTATTTCTTTTCTTAAAAGGAAAAGAAACAATGGCAACAAATTCTACATAACAATTACAAAGGATAAGATCACCCTTATCAAAGGAGAATTGAACAAGTTTGAAAGAAGACGTCCATGAAATAAAGAAAAAAGCTAGACATCTAAGGAAGATTGAGGAAGGGAAGTACCAAGGTGCATCAACAAGAATATAGAACACACCAAGAAGAGATATTAACCTTGGAATACCCTTTGGCAATTTGCTCACAAAGAAATAGCAAAAAGCATAGGATATAAGTAGAAAAATGATTAATATAAATGATGATAATGCATCATAGTAAAAGAAATTTACTCCTAAACTAACTTTTGACATAATTAAGAGATGATTAAGAATTATAATCCTTTTTTGGGGGTTGGCTTATTAGAATAATAAATTTTGAGATCTTGTAATGGATAAATTACTAAAAAAAGAAAGATTTTCTTAATTTTGAGGCGTGATTCAAAGAATGTTTTGCTGGTTTCTTTTATAATAAAAGAAGTAAGAGAAGACATAGCTACTAACTACTAGGAGATTGCCACACTTTTCTTTTTTATCTTGTCCCTTTTATATTAATATAATTTGCCCAAAAAGTAATACAAACTTAGGCCAAAATATTTTTTTTCTTTTTTTTTTTAATTCTTAGAAGTAAATACGGACAATTTAGTGAAAAACTGAAAATCAAATTTGTATCATAAGGGTGCAAAAAAAGTTCTCAAACCACCCACAAACCTGATCATTTGATTAACACAAATTCTTGTGAGAGACGATTTTTTTGAAAGACTATTTTTAATTGGGTCAATCCCTTATATATTTTTAAAAATATTGTAAGTGTGGATTAAGAATGTTATAAGTAGACATTTAAGATATTTAAAGTAGGCATTAAGAATACGTAAATAGTATCAAGGATAATATAAGTAGACATTAAAAATACAGTAAGTAGGTATTAATCTTTTAATGGGCTGGATTTGAGATTTGTCTTAGCTCTTTGATTGAAATTTCTATCTAACATAAATCACATAAAAAATAATACTCAAATTAGTTTAACACCAAGTGTTCAACCCATTTTACATTATTAGTATCTTAAAAACACAAGTTTTGGACTCTGTGCTACAGTCTGCAGGTGTTATGGAAAGGAGGGAAAAAGAAATAAAACACAAAAAAGTTGTTGCTGCCCAGGATCGAACTGGGGACCTTCAGTGTGTAAGACTGACGTGATAACCACTACACCACAGCAACTACATTTATTATGGTGGTTTTTTTTATTTTAAAAATTAAAATAACAGATATAGCAAGCTTATTTGTTCAATATTTATCTTCAAAATTTCTTTTTTATACAATTTTTTAACTGTTTATTGCTACAATAATGGTTTATATGTGTTCTGATGATTGATTTCCAGATGATAGTGAAGACTGCAAAGTATTATATTAGCCTTATTAATGGTTGATCACAATACTTGATTAGTATAGACGATTGTTTTGACTTAAAATAATAGAGTTTATTTTGAGATGAAGAACAAAAATTTGATTATTAATTTTGATTTATATAATTATTCTTTAGTTGAATTCTTGCTTCTACTAAAATTTTGTTCAAAGTGGCTTCTTTGAAACATAGAAGTATATATGATGTTGCGAGTGCATGTGCAGCCTATTGCTTTCACAATTCACACATTAGATACTTCTTTTTTTTTTTCATCTTTGCTTTTTGCACATTTTTCATAGTAAATTTTGAACCAAAATAACTCAAAATACGCATCATAAAAAATTATAAAAAGTCTATAGTAAAAAAATATACATTAAGATGAATCTAACGAGATCTCACATGAATATATTTTATCATCTATATATGTCTTAACAAACTTAATCAAATTTCTCTATTCAAAATAGAATATTCTAAATTAGAAGAATATTAGAAAACAGAGGGAGTATTATCTTATTAATTAATAAAATAAAATAGAGAAAACGTGAACATTATAAGCATTAAAAAAAATATAAATTAAATTTAATTGGAAAAATATAAAGATCACCAACATTAAAAAAAATTAAGATAAAGTCTTTAAAAAAAATATAAGGATCATAAACATTATAAAAATATTAAATAAAGTAAATGGATTAAACTTCATTTCTAAAAATACTTCTATTATACTTGGTAAAATAGGCCGTCCTTCAGCTTTTTTGCTCGAAACATAATCATATTCAAATGATCGATATTTCGTTAATCTCAATCACTAAACTATCACCTCACACTTATGAGTCATCCTCTCTTAGTCCTTATAAATTTATATTGTTTGACTTAATTCTCACGTCGGTTAAATCATATACTTCCGAAATAGTTGCTATATAACGAATTTTTATATATCATACTATTTATCGTTCAAACATATTTTATATACTGCAGCGAATGTGTAAGAAAAAACATAGTCAAGTGGAATTTTGTTTGAATCATCTAATCACATACTTTTATAAATTAAGTTTTATAATTTTTCGATGTGCATAATTTAATATATAATTATTCAAAATAACACATTAAATTGCATAAAAAGTTAAATGTAGCAAGTATTGTGAAAAGTTCGACCTAAATGGTAACAATAATAACAAATAGTAAACTTTAGACTAATATAGTACTTCTATTTAGGTGAGACATAGCATAATTTCAACACATCAATAAAGCATTCCGAAAAAGCAATTTCTAAAGATAGTACATATACTCTAAAAAGAAAATTAATTAACTATAAAGATTAATATTGTAATAATAATAACTAAATACCCATTTGATATATAATTATTGCACCAATGATCATCAATATGGACCCACAAATTTTTGTAGAAGAAGATGGAGATGTGGGTTCTTTTGCTAAGACATTATCAAATGATGATGATGATTGAAAATCAGCCGTTGATTTGGACTTGATCTGAACAGGAAGCTTCAATCCTTTCTTACACTTGTCAGGATTTGCACTTGCGAAGTAGCGGATTCCTTCCTCTTGAAGAGAGATTTGATCTAGACCGTTGGTGTACATCTTGATTGGATTGCTTACATCACACGACTCAAATTCTTCTTTGCTCTTTACCTCTACTACATAGTCCTTGTCCAAGCTATTTGAGTAGCTAAACCCTAATTAGAAATTTTAATTGACAAATTACATCTAAATACCAAAATCCATCATACTTTATCAATGAGAATTGAATTATGATTTGCCAACCATAATTTTCCATATTAATCATAATGTATTTAATTAGTTTAATCAAATTGATACGTAATTTATTAAGTTAACAATTCGTCTTATATGAGACTGTTTATTAAAAGATCATTTAATATTGAGATTATTCACAATTGATGAGTGAAAAGTTTGATTATTAAAGTCAATTTTTCCTTTTATTTATGATGGACACAAATACATAATAGATGAAAGGCAAATTTTAAAAATATTTTTTTTTGTTAAACTTATTTATGGCCAATATTAATTAACAATTTGTATTACAATATCTAATTGGTGGGACATTAATAGTATATTGACCCCCCAAGTGTCCTCAAAAATCAATTTTCCATTTCTTTGACAAACCTCAAAAATATTTTCATACAAGTTGGCTAGTTCAAATTTTTATATATAGCAAGGTTATGAATCTAACATAAAAATTCTAATATTAAAAAGAAATTTCTTACAAAATAATCAATAATAATAATATACTTCTGTATTGATTAATTAATTACCTCTTTGTTTTTAGACAGTTATAGTAATAAGTTTAGAAAACTCTATATATTCACAAAATATATTAATTAAAAACTATGACTCACACTCTCTTCATCCCTATGAATTTGTTGTACTTTACCTAAAAAAATTCACTTTTAAGGAACAATAGATAGAAGTTTATTAGCATATAACATTGATAGATTACTTTTTCTCTTATTAATTGGTATTAGGATAGATTATGTCTAGCGATTTGTGTTTCATTTCTTTTTTATGGTTTTAAGTATAAGTCATAAAATTGGTATATACCGGCTTGCACAAAATAAGACCCAATAAAAATTTGTTGAGTCTTATTTTGTGCAAGCGAGTGCATACCAATTTTATAACTTATACCCAAAATCATGAAAAAAAAGTGAAACACAAATTGTTATCACAAATTTTTGTATGAGACGGTCTCATCAAGAGACGTACCTCATACAGAGGTTAAATAGTCCATCTAATATATATTATGAGAATATAATATTCTCACACATAAGTAAAAATTGAATGAAGAGTGAAGAGTAAAGAGAAAGCATACATAGGAAGTCCCCAACAAAAAAGTTCCGGCCCGAAGCCCATGAAGCGATATTAGTAGCAACTTCCCAACCAGGATCTTGCCCGACTACATGGTGAACTTGGGCCTCGACCCGATTTCCGCCATTAACAAATACTAATACAGAAATCACCGTCATGAACATGAAAAAGGTGTTCTTAATTACACACTCCATTTTATTTGTTAAATGAAGAAGAAGGAAAAGAGTGGAAGAATAGAGAAGATATAAAGTTAGCAAGTACCAAACTCTAAATGTAGTTTTATTGAAGAATGAATGAATAGAACAACTACCATTCTTCTTTTTATCACACTTATAACTCACTTTCCTCTTTTGTTTTGCTTCTTATTCACTCTCACTTTTGTACAAAAGTTAAGGCAATTTCAAAGAAATTTCATTTGGGACCATAATACCTTTTTATTTTACTTGCTATTTCTCCTCCCTAATTTTCCTACAGTTTTCATTGTTGTGTGAGCTATTAATGTGAAAAATCATCTTTCGGTAAGATGACTTCAAAACAATTAGCCCATATGCTAATAATTGTATTAGTTAGACTATTCAATCTATATATGAAAAACGTCTCACACAAAAAATTGTATTTTTGTGTGCAACGTCATAGCTAGCCACATTGAAAGGGTGGTAGGAGCCCAACCGATGCGGTTTATTTTCGTATTCTATTCTTATGGGGGCTATGGCCTATTTATCTGGCCCCTCAAAATTTTTAATTATAGATTGTTGATATTATTTTATATTTTCTCAACCTTTTTACGTTTTATTTTCTTGTTTGCATTTAATTTTCTATATTTTGTTTAATTTCTTTTTCTAAGAGTATATATTTTGACCTTTTAAAAGTAATTAAAAATTAAGAAAATCTAATACTTTAACAATGATAATGCTAGAAATGAGATTTTTGATTTGTCCATTGGAGAGTAGAGAGGCCAATAGCCCAAAAGTGATTAGTGCATAAGCATCTCCGTATCTCGTGGACAACGTGCACGTACATACTTTTATTTATTCAGCTTTTATTATGATTTATGAAGAGTATTTTTACACTCTAAATATTAAAAGACTCAGATTTAGCTATTTGAAAAGATCAATTTTAAATATATTTTATCATAAAACGAAATAATTTTATTTAAGGATTGCTTATATGTTTTTTTTGTGAGCCTAAAATATGTAATTATTTTAAGGACTTAATTAATTTTCATTTTAAAAATCAAAAAATAAAAAAAATTACCATCAATTAATATCTAAGACTTCATAACAACACAAGTAACACTTTTCACACAATTCTTAATTTTTCAATATTCCATCATTTTTAATCTTTTCTTTTCTTTTCACAGGCCATCATTTGAAGGTTTTCTTTCACGTATGAAAATATTCATTTTGATATTGCTTTAAATAAGAAAATCATAAAATATTATCTTTCTTAAATGAAAAGACCATTTTATAAATGAAAATATTCACCTAAATATTTGACATTTTTTTGATACCAATTGTTCCAGATTTTCAAGCCACTTATTCAACGCTTTCAATATAACTGTATCTATTTTGGCCAAAAAAATATTAAAAAATAAATATTAATAAAGGTAATTTGAGGAATTTAATTTATTGCATAATATTTTGAACAAAATTCTTAAAAGTAGGCCCATCGTGTATTCACGCAAATACAAATATATGCATTTTCGTACAAGATATAGATGTAAGTGTGTCATTGTAAAAAACCACACAAATTAATTTAAGCAAGCACGAGTTTCGTGCGTAACTCGATGTGTACGAGTCTGGCAATGAACCGAAGACAAAAACACGTACTTATTCACTTGGGTAGTCCCCTCCATAAACCATCACAATTTTTTAAATATTTTCTAGTAGTTTTACCGTACTATTTATAGGATGTTTGCCAAATAACTGTTGTTTATTGGCTTTTTAATTAGTTTGTATTTTAAGCATATTTGACAAGCTAAAAGTGGTAGCTTTTTATTGGCTTTTTAAACTAATTGGAAAAGTTAGTTGTTTGAGAAAATCTTTGGTAAAATTAAATTATGTATATTAGCTGTTTATTAAAGAAAAATAGATCAACAAACTAAAAACCAATGATAAGAGCAAACTAATTTAGCTTTTTTTATTTCATTTAAAAAGCCAACTTTTCAGCTAAAAAGTAATTTATCAAACACGTTTTGGGCTTTTTGATCAATCACAAAGTCAAAATGACAAAGTCGTTTCAAAAGCCATTAACCAAACATGTCCTATTATATCAACAAACGGAAAGTGAATCAGGCTAGAATGCGAGCCGTCCAATCACGGCCCGCAGACCGATCTCTTTTTTGTTGGCAAAACATAATATGACATAAAATGACATTATTCACGATACGATTTGGCATTGGCATGCGCGTGAATGGCTCAACACGGCACATTCCGGGTTAAGCATGAGTTTTCAAAGCTGGTTTACTAGGGAAATTTAAAATGATTAAATAACAAAAGAACTAAAAAAAATGAACTTCGGGTAACCTTAATTTCAATAAGCGTTTCATGTCCAAGCCTAAGACAAGTATGTTCGCAATTACTAACAGCGAACAAAAAAATTGGTCAAAATTATTTGTTTGCAGTTATTAATTGCGAACAAAAGAAAGACAATGTCATAACGTTAGATGAGACAAAAAAAGTTGGTAAACATGTTCGCAATTAGTAACTACGAACAAAACATGTCTTTCATTTTTTTGTCCCATATAACGTTATGACATTGTCTTTCTTTTGTTCGTAGTAACTGGAAACAAATAATTTTGACCAATTTTTTTGTTCGCTGTTAGTAATTGCGAATATACCTGACCTGAAGCTTGGACATGAAAACGCTTATTTTTGAAATTAAGTTTACCTGAAGCTTAATTTTTTATTTTTTTTTAAAATTACTTATTTGTTTCAAATTTACGTTTACTAGGATGGAGAGCAAGGATAAAAAGTACATAAATGAAAAGATTAACATCCATATGAGAGATAAACTACCAAATTCTAGAAAAACTGCAAGAACTTCAACTTGTGTAACAGAGTAACAGTTAGCAGGTAAATGAATCAAAAACCTGAACTTTTAATCAAATAAAAAAAATATAAACTTAATACGCGGTTCCAGATCTGAAACTAAGCTTCTAACGAGAAACTACCATAACGTTCTGCGAAATCTAGAGTCGTCTATACCCTAATACGGTATCAAAACAATCTGAAATGTTTGCTGGTAAAAAATTTCCGTTTATACCTATTGTGGACTTGTAGTATGTATGGTTAATGGTATGTAGTTGCATTGGCTGTTCGATCATCGGGTAGAAAAAGATCGACTTCGTTGCCATCCGTAGTCGGATTAGTCCCCGGAAATAGCGTATAACACACCAGCTGTGAGTAAGTCTCAAATCATTGGGATTTAAGTTTATTTATCTTCACATAAGGGAGAAAGCCCATGAAACGAACAATTTGTGGAGCCCATCCTCGTTGTTGAGCACGACAAAACATCAGAAACGCATTTGCGATGTAGGAGTTAAAACCCATCAAGATGTGCCACAAGGCGTGTCCCTGTGGGTTGAACAGCCAACCGGATATCTGTTCGCAAAAAAGACGGTCAAAAAGCCAACACAGACTCGCAAGGAATAGGGTGGCCACGTAAAGCTTTGCAAGGCGTTTGGCTGCAAGATCCTCGGTGTGGATGTAGTACTTGTAAACCCGAGGGAAGCAAAGGAGGCAGAATGCTGTATAATGAAGTTTAAAGCTGATACCAAGATGGAATAGAGAATGTATAACAGCAAAGATTACGCCGTATAGGAAGAGGAAGGTCGGCATTGTGCTTCGGTAGTGCCAATCAGGTGAAAAGAGGATGTAGATATAGAGAAGCATTTCCCAAACCATCGGAGTTTCATCGCTTTGTTGTTGCCTGTAAAACAGACGATAAGCAAATTTCACACACCAATAAAAAATAATCTTGGTAACAGCTACGATGTAAAGATTTTCAAAGAAAACAAAACGATAATGGTGTAAAGAAACCGCAAACAAACCGCATTTTTTGATTTATTCTCCCAAGTGTGAAGCAGCAAGCACAGAGAACGGGAGAAGAAAGATGTACAAGTGAATCTCCTGCAACTATTGCAGGCAAAGAAATCGAGTAATGCCAACGATGGTGAAAATTCAGCAGACCAAAGGAAAAATATTCGACACCGATTAATATTAAGGATATCATTTTAGATAATGCATTAAATGCTACTACATAACCTTAACGGCCCGTTTGATAATCGGTACTAAATTGTGGGAATGATAATGAAATGTTAGTGTAATTTTGGTAAGAATATCTCTTGGCAAACTTAATAACCATACTTATTCTCTTTCAAAAATCTCATTTTCTTTACAATATTTATTCTAATGCATTACCTCTTGAACATGTCGTATTAGGTGGTAATGAAAAATTGTGAACAATTTTTTAAATGATCAAACTTTCATTACCAAAGTAATGACATGACGCGTATCATGAAAATTTACACTATAAATCATTTCCATTACCATCAATTAGTACCATTAACCAAACTGGCCGTAAGAGCTATGTATATCAAATTCATTAATAAACTAAACATATAACCACTTGAACAATGAGAATGAAATGGAAGATTTTAAATAAAATATTCCAATGAAAATATGCAACAACCAATCAACCAAAGGACACTAACACTATGTTTGGGTATAAGGAAATGGAGAGAAAGAAAGAGAAGGGAAAAAAAGAGATTACATTTCCTTCATTTGGACCAATGGAGGAAGGGAATGAAATGGAGGGACGGGAATTGGACGGAGAAACTCCTCCACATTTTAAACAAAATAAATCCGTCCAACATTGGAAAATTTTGGATGAATACACATCAATCTTCTCTTCCCTCCCCTTCTTTTCCTTCCCGAAATCTTATACAAACATATAGTGTAGATAGTAACAAGTCATTACCTTCTAAAGATATAATTAACTCAAAAATAACCCAAAATATTGCATCAAATTGAATATTGTAGAATTATAATTCAAAAACTTAAAAAGAGAAAGAGTATTATGTGTAGGAGAAAATACAGCAGTACTTACACACGTTGCAGCGTTCCATGGAATAAAATGCTCCCCAATGCAAGTACCATATTTGAAAGATGAAGAACAGTGAATCTCTTCTCAAAACCCTGACTTAAGGCAACTATGAGACCAATGATAGTCAAAACAATGGTTGGTATATTTGATATTGTGTTGTAAAACTCTGCAATATAAGGTGAATAAACAAAATTCTTCTCACACCAGTCGATCGAAGATGTGACCGGACCCCAGAAATTTAGAATTTCATCATCCATTGATCAAATTGTATGATACAATTCCAGTGTTCGTATGTATTACTTGATTTCTTGAAATCCTATAGAGCTTTTTTTATCTCCGAAAACGATTTCTGCAAAAATAGACAAAATAATTAGACTAGGAAAAACATCTATTCAAATTTTTCCAATTCAATTATGACCAAAACAAAATTAATTATGGTCAGAGCTCAGAAACAAGTATTTTTTCAAGCACTGGATCATATAATTTTGATAAAAAAAGTAATACGACAGAGATAACACGCTTAAGAAGGTAAATACGACCTTAATATTGAGCAGTCTTCTTTCCAAAGCTGGAACTAAAAGGCACATTCACAACATGGAAAGTGATTCTAGCTATATGTGCAAAAATTGAATACTTGTACGCAATGACAATGAAAACAACAAATGGATAGCCGCAAGCTTGCAGTACCTAATAGCTTGACATTCGGACAACAACAACAACAACAATGCCAAAGCCTTAGTCTGAGCATATGCGTATTCATTTTAACTTTTGGAAATTGGGTGGTGGGGTGGTGGTGGTGGTGATCATATCATGGTAATATTACTCTTTTGCAAGTATTTGTGTTTCACTAGGGCAAGGTAACTACTTGTTCGGAAGTATCATAGAGTGGCAGCCTAATTCATAAGATTCCTATTTACTACTGAAATTTAACGAATAAAACACATTAACAATTTTAACAATCTTAACCCCTAAACACTAGAAGATATTTCACACTTGGGGGCTCCGAAGTAGATTAAACACCTAGAATGCCAACAAGTCTAAGGAGAAAAATTCTATTCATAGCTTGCATAACATTTAAAATCGTCCAGCCATCAACCAAAAATTTTCAATTATGCAGCATCTGGAAACACAATTGAAATGCACTAGAAGCATTAAGTTCCTGAATATGGACCACAAAATTTCATGTTTGGATGCTTCATCATCACAAGCAACCATGTGTCTATTCTAAGTTCATGATGAAAATTTGTGTAGAATATCCCTAAACTAAGGAATTTACTATAGTCCAAAAAAAATAACTACTCATTACAAGTATGGAGTTCTATAGATTTTACTACGTCCCAATGTATTAGCTATTTAGTTTAAAGCACACACCAAAAAGAATGGTGCTACTGATTACATTACAGTACTTATAATTAGATTATATCTCGCTTCATATACAAATAAAGTAGCGCAAATTTTTTTATTATTTAAATAGCATAAGAAAAATTACATACGAATAACATGATGGAGGTTCTGAAAATTTAATTTTAAGAGATATTTCACGTGGTGACCTTGAGGTTTTGCCTTTTCCACAAAAGATTTTTTAAAATTTACGTGGTGACCTTGAGCTTCCAATTTTTCTATATGGTAGACAAAATGTTAAGTTTTTAGTTAAATTAAATATTTATTTCGACTGGATATCGAAATATATGATTAATTAGGGTGATCACGACATTTGCTTTAGAAAAAAATGTCATTACGTTGGGTACAAATAACGTACAGTTAACAAAAAGAAACTTCCCTTTAGTCTACAAAAATTGTAAGGTCAGGGTCACCACGTGGATTAAAAAAAAGGTTTATCTACCACATAGAAAAGCCGAAAATTCAGGGTTACCACATGTAATTTCCCTAATTTTAATGTCAACAACTAAGGTAGAGGGAGTAGTGAATGTCAATGTGAGTTGAAGTCACAAATTAAAAAATTAGGAGTGAAGTTAGAAGGTGACAAAGAGACTATACTTTCAAGTAAAATCACTGCTATAGGGGGGGGGGGGAGGGGGCTAAAAAAAGTTTAAAAGGTGATTACAGATACACATAGTAACCAACAAAAAAAAATTAATGGAAAAAAGAAGCATCTTCAACGTTGAGAGCACAAAAATTTTAATGTCATTAGCATTGTCAAATGTAATCAATGAGTTTAGGCTCCAAAGAACAAGTCACAATTTTGGTAGAAAAATCATTTCCTAGACCTTGAAGCAATTACCATACCACAGCTAAAAGCTCAAATCACTCGCAATTAAACAACAATAACTCCTTAAAAGAAAAAAATTTACAATTATTGTGAAATTTCCATTCTACCTACCTATTTGCACAAGTGAATAAAATCAAGATGCATATATGACAACCCCAAAGCTTTATTTTGATTAGTGATTACTTACCCCCTTTGTAATTTTCATTAATCATGGTCTCAATGTCAATGGATCACTGTTCACTTAGAACCAATATAACCTCCCAACATATGAACAGAAAATTTTTGGTGGGACCAGTAGATGTCAAGAAAATACATAGCACCAGAAATGAGGGAAAGGAAAGAGAGGCTAAAGAAGAAGGCATGACTCTTTAGGGGGAAACACTGACTTATATTTTCCTTTCAAATTTTTCCAATTTTAGAAGCGTTTGATTTACTAAATAGGAAAAATGAATAAAAGTTCATCATTACCCTTCTCCCATCTTCCCTAAATTTGTATCCAAATACTGCTTATTAGTCTACTAGCAAGGATCCTAGCATGGCTATCCATCCCTCTTTTCTAAGGCTGCAAAACATGAAGTACTTTCAATGTCCAATTATTTTCTCAACCAGTTAGACTATTCACTGAACTCATGGCTACTTGGCGTTGATATACTTGGATACAGCTTGACGTTCGATACTCTAAAGGTCAAATTAAAACAATATTGCGAAACTCCACTTTGAAGTTTAAATGCTCGACTCTTCAGCATGTGCAATCTAACAGAGATTCATCAAAGTTTACAATCATGGTTTTCATCAGGATCCCAGCCCAGAATTCACTAAGGTTTTCTTTCATACTTACCCATCAATTGATAAACACTACTAAATACATTACTAACATGTCTACAAATCTTAAAGAAAACCCCAGAATCTTCATAATTAAAATTCTAACTTCAGGCAAAGCCTTAAACATAAAATCAATGTATGATTCAAGTGATTCAACCATAAACCTTATCTTCCCACCATTGACAAAGAATGCTGAAGCATCAAAAATCCTATTCAATCATTCGGATATACTAAATCATTTCAAATAATTACCAATACCCACTTCCTAAAAACTTCACAGCACATATCCTACACCAAATAATCTTTTGAAATTACTTAAAAAATGGGTTCTTATAATGATTCAAATCCAAAACTCCTTGATTATATTCCGATAAATGAACTTACAATGACCCAACAATCTCAATTTGATGAAGAAAATCAAGGATCAAATGCAAATGAAATCTAAAAGTAATAAATCTATCAAACACGTCAACAACAATAATTGAAACCCCACCAATGAAAAACAAAGAAATTGAAATGTTTCTCTCCAATAATTTAGAAAATGGTAAAATTCATGGTGCAAACTATCAATGGTTTTTATATCAATACGATAAATTACAAAAGAAGGGCTATATTCCATAATTAATGAAAGGAAAGCATTTGATTAACTTCATGAAAGTAAAATTAATACACTGACCTTTCTAATAAGAGATGTAAAACTTCATTTTTATCACTTTCGATTGCATCAACTTCAGAGGAAACGGAGAAAGTGTACGACTTTTAGAATTCGGGTTATTTTCCTTCCACCTTTGCCCACATTTTTCCAATTCCCAATTAGAAACTTCTTTCTATGGTTTCCATTTTTGGAGCAACAAATTTGGGCCTATGAAGCATAGAAAATCTAATGGCCCATTGGGTACTGCGGGCCTACTGGGTCAAGTTACTCTAACTCAGCCCGGACTAATTTGGACCGTCTTACCATGGGACAATTTAAGGAAAAATTACCCTGAATAATACGACTTTTTACTGATTTCCCAACAATAATACGAACTTTCAATTAACCACGAATAATACGAAGTTAAATATGTTTTTTCCGCTGGTATACGTGACTGGTTTGTAACCGGCAGAAAAGATCATTTATGACTGTTGCACATTAGACTTCATCTCCTTCCTCTATTTCATTCTGTTTTGCAGATGTTTTACCTCATTTCCTCACTTTATTCTTCCATTTTAATTACTTCTTCCAACTTCTTCTCATTTTTTTTTCCATTTTGATTTTCAAAGGTAAACTAATTTAATATTGAACATGTATTCTCCTTCGTCATCATCTCAATCTAGAACATCAATTGCAAAACGAATTTCTTTACGTAAACATGGTGTTCATGCTAAATTACAAGTAGTCAAAAAAAGAACAAGGATTGGTGAGAGGTTTTATGGATGTGCATTTCGGCTAGTAAGTATATATTTTTCAATAGCTTTATTTTGTTTTATGGTAATTTTTAATTTCTTTATCAATTAGGGTTTCATGATTTGATTTGAAATATAGACACAAGATTGAAAATTTAAGTGGGAGAAAGATGTAGACTATTTCGAGTACACAGACGTTTTTACAAACCCCAATTTTGGGATTAAAACAAAATTTAGGGATAAATAATGCAATTGAGAAGAATAAACTAATCATAGTATGACTATTGCCAGCAGCATGAATGAGAAGAATAATCTTCTTCGATTTGAGTATTCCAGCAAGCAGCAGCAGTCTTCTTCAAATTGGAAGCGTGAATGAGGGAGAAGCAGTAAGGAGTGTGTATACTAGCAGCAAGTGTTCTTCAATTTGTCTTTCTTAATTTTATCTAGAAAAAAATTTAAAATTACCTCACCTCCATTTAGCCGGTTACAGATAAAAAAGTATACCAGCGGAAAAAAGATGTTAAACTTTGTATTATTCGTAATTAATTGAAAGTTCGTATTATTGTTCGAAAATCAGTGAAAGGTCGTATTATTCAGGGTAATTTTTCATATAATTAATATATATTTTTAATTGATCACTTAAAATTATAAGTGATCATTTTATGATTATAAGTGAATATTCTAACACTATAAAAAGTGTCATTCTAAAATTTTAAGTGTCAATTTTAGCATCTAACATGACTGTGTTAAATAAATCAAATAATCAAAAGTAAGTATTTTGAGTATAAATGTAAATTTTTGATTAATTTAGTTAGGATAATTAGCCCAATGTAGGACAACCTCACAGTGAGACCGTCTCAAATGAGGATTTTTTTCTTATTCATTTTAAATGTCTTATTCGATATTTCACACTATTCATCATTTACTTTTAATTTAAATTTATTTTTAATCTATAAGTTAAAATATTATTATTATTATTATTATTATTATTATTATTATTATTATTATTATTATTATTATCAATTTTGTATAACTTTTTTTATTTATATATAATTTATGATACTAAAGTTAAATTAGTGCATCAATAAGCATGCAATGAAATGAGATATTAAAAAAAATAAAACAGAGTAAATTTAAAGATCATATACTAGCAGTGTCACTAATATATTTTTTTAATTATAAGAACAATTTAGAATATTATTTTCCTACATTAAAAAGCACCATAATATTCCTTCATCACACCATTAAATAACTCTGACTGAAATTCTTACTATGTCGAAATTTGGGGTCGAATGCAAATACAATTGTTATATATACAAAAGTATAAATTTTTTTATTGATCCTAATAACAAACACTATATATAACTTCATAAAATTAAAGATAAATATGACTTATTTTCCAAATTGAAAATTTATAAATTTCTTTCACAATATAAAGGAACACTCATTTAAATAAAAATATAAAAAGAAATTAGCTTTTGTTTATCTTCATTATTTGAGCAGGGTGCATGGCTGAGTTTTAGTGACAAAATGTATGTAGACATATGAATTAGATTCATTGGACATGGACACATTTGATGACATGTATAATTACTCCTACATTGTTTAATTATATTATTTTTTTGGGTTATGGCAACACAAAACATGGTCTATTTTCCACATTCTATTGGCTTCCATTTTTGGCACAAAACTCTAAGGAGAGTATCATTTGCATCTATTATTGTATAACATTTATTTTCGTTATATTATTGTTAAGTTGAATGATCAATATATAATATAACCAATATTTTTTTAAAGTAATTTAAAAATTTATTGATAAAAAAATGTCATACCATATTTATAACAGAGTAAACGACTTTATCCTTCTAATTGGTTAAGTTAAATATCATTCATTTAAAGAACTCAATCCTAATACTTTGGTTTATATTAAGTTAATTGATAATATGTTTATTTTGAATGAATGAACAATAGTTGATTAATTAATATCAAATTTTCCACTATAATATTTTTTATTATTATAATATCACAATATTTATTCATTTATTTTGAAATGATTTATATATAATACAACATTTAATTAAATTTAAACAACAAAAATCATCTCAAAAATTTGAAATGAATTTGACCTTGATTACAATGTTCCAAATTACATAGTAAATTCCAATTGGCCAAATAAATGACAATCAAATGACCGCTAAATACCAAGCCATATTCATCAAAGAAACCCTTTGAATCTACACGCAAAAATAGGGAAAATTCAATGTCTACATTCATTAACATCCTTGCACATATTAACCCCAAATTTAAAAAAAGAAAAATAAAAAAAATTATAATAGATAATGTAGAGTGCTATAAATGCATTAATTTCCCAAAAAGACAAAAAAAAAAAAAAGAAAAAGAAGTTATTAATTTCTAAATAATCATTGTTGTCAAGTGTCATGGTAACACCCTATCACCATTTCTACCTCATTTTGTCCTCATTATTACAATCTTTAGTCTTCATTTATTGGCCATTGCCCTTTTTTCTCTATATATAAACAAGAGCTTTATGTCATAGTATATTCCTAAAGACAAACAAAAAAAATGGCAAAAATACCAATAAAATTCAATAGATTAGCATCAGCCTTTGATGAGGCAACACGTGGGCAACGGCCATGCGACGGTAGCAGCAGCGGCAGCGAGTATTGGCCTGAGAGTGGGCCCGATCTCTCGGATCTTATAAATTCATTTTTCGAGAAAAGTAATTATGATATAAATTTAGATCATAATTTCGATATTGAAATTAATGACATAAATGAAAATATCGGTAATGATTCTGGTGATGAGTCAGTTGAAGTTAATTGGGTACCTAAAAATGACGAGGACGAAGATGATAAAGAAAGGAAAGAATTGTTAGAGAGTTTATTATTAGAGTGTAGAAGTAATAATAATAATGGTAATAAAAAGAATGGTATTAAGCAAAAGATTTGGGATGAAATTGAAGTTGCATTGAAATTATTTAGTGGTAATTGCAATTATAGTGTTAATGATGCTTCTAGAAGTAGCCTTAAACGTTTTGTGATGGCTCATCTTCGTGACAAGGGCTTTGATGCTGGTGAGTAAATATTTTTATTTTTAATTTATGAGTGTTTGCTAATTTATTTAATCACATGTAGGTTTTATATTAATTAAAGCATATAAAAAATCACTTCAAAAAAAAATTATAAAAATAATTTTCCTATTCCTTAAAAAAAAAGTGTATTAATAATCATTTTCTAAAATACAAAATTAAAAACTCAATAGATATCAAATTTTCAGATTGTTTTGATATGTATATTTGACATTATGGCTTTTTTTTTTTTTTTTTGAATTTGCTACTAAAAATTACATGTTTTATTGAATTTGATGTTTATTTTAAATTTATATTATAACAAAAAATATCACTAATTCAAAGGAACGGAAGGATTTATAATAAGAGTAATATCATGTACATAATAAGGTCATTACTATTTTTAGTATGTTTGTCATAAATGAGGTCATATAATGAAAATTTGAAATAGGTTAGTTGTGTTTAATATAATTTCCACATTGTGTTAATTTAAACAGAAAATGTCATATTTCAAATTACTGTTAATGGAGTAAAACAATTTGAAATTAAAGATAATTTTTTTTTTCAGTAATTCACAACATAGTTAAATATCACTTTTTTACAACCTTTTATAAAATATTAGATAAAAGATCTTTTATATATAACTTTAAAATATTCTGAGTTTTTTTCAGTAAGTTTTTATTAACGCCAATTCTATAAATGGTGGATTTTTTTATAGGGTTAAAAGGGTTTTTCGAGAAAATTATTATGCTATTCTATAAAATCAAAATATTTAGTGATTAAAAATATAATTTTTAAACAATAATTTAAAAGTTCGAAATTAAATGCTCCTTGAAACTGACTCCTCATAATTGATCATTATATATCACTCTTTAGTCTCTACACACTTGCATATTTCGCCAATGAAAGTTTTCGCTAATTCATGCAAAATTATTAATTTGACACAGGCCTTTGCAAATCTCGATGGGAGAAAACGGGTCGTTTTCCGGCAGGAACATACGAGTACATTGACGTGAACATACGAAAAACTCGATACATTATTGAAGTATTCTTAGCCGGAGAATTCGAAATAGCACGACCAACAATTCGTTACACCACGTTACTAGAAATGATACCATCAATACTAATCATAGAAAAAACACAAGTTCTTAAACAACTAATGAGACTAATGACAAGCGCAATGAGGGACTCATTGAAGCATGCAAACATGCACATTGCACCTTGGAGGCGTAATGGCTATATGCAAGCCAAGTATGCTAGCCCTTACAAGAGGACGACTAATCGAGAATCGAATTCGAAAATTGTCAACAAGGACGAAAAAAAATTAGCCATGAAAAGGCTTGGTTTTGAAGCTCACAATCAACTTCCTAAGGTTTCTTATTTTTGTAGGGATGATATTTTTGGTAGTAAGGTTAATGGAGCAAGAGTTGGACTTTTGGCTTCTGTTTTTCAAGATATTTAAATGTTATATTATATGTCGTATTTAATATATTTCGCTCATAAAAGTTATAATTAGGTGTGGAAATAGTTGGATGATGACAAATCATACCCTTATTAAAAAAGATAAGTAGAAGTTAGAAGAGAATTTATTGTATGATAATTAAAAAAAGTATTATTATTAAGTTTGTAGATTAAGGAACTTGATTAAAAGTATTTGTTTTAGTAGTCAACTATTTTGATTGGAGCTTAATGGATAGTACTCCATATTGCTACCATTGTAATGGGTGTGGAATATATTTATTGTATATTATGGTAAACTATTTTTTTTCTCACACAAGGCTTACTTTTAATATTTATGTTATCAATCTCATTATATTAATCTTGTTTGTATTTAATTGAGTGATCCTTTTTCTCTTCAAAATCTTACCCATTTTACTATCAATTCATTATGAAGTAATTCAAACTACTAATTAATAAAAATCTATTTACAATAAATAATTAAAAATAATTAAAATAAAAGACGATGAGATTAGATTCTTATAAAAATGTTTGTGTTACCTTGTCATGAAATTTTTTCCCTCCAAAACATCAAGATGATGTTATCATTACTATTATCATATTCTGTATGCTTATAGTTACTGATTTAAATGAGTTCACTACTATTTATGTTGGATTATTCTTTAAGATAAAAGATAATACGCTGGTTTAAACGATGCTAAAAATATTACTATATTCTTAATTTTTAAAAATATTTCGAAAGAAACTATTATCAGTACTAATCAAGTTTTTTGTATCAAAACAATTCTTATGATAAACATCATAATTTCAATACACTGCATAAATATCAGTCCAAAACCCAGAATATTCAAATAAAAATTGAAGTTTTAGGAGAATAAGATTGAAAATCGAGTTAAATTAAGAATTGTCTCCTGCAAATTTTTGTATCAAAACAATTATAGCACTGAATATTCGCCTCCAATGAAATGCGAAGTTATTGAATGTTTTCATGACTAATAAATAAAAACCGTAAATTAGAGTTATTCTAAAATAGAGGTGTTTATTTAGACCATTAGATAGATTCGAATCGGTTTAAAATTAAATTTGGTTTTCACATTGATTTTTACAAAAATTTAAATATAATTTGAAGTTTGGTTCGGTTATCAGCCGTACAAAGCGTCGAGTCGTTGAGTCTTATCATCGTCATTTAGGAATGAAACTTACAATTTTCTGTTAGGGTGTGTTTGGATGGAAGAAAATGAAGGAAAAGAAAGGAGAGGAATTTGGAGGAAGAAAAAAACCCTTATTTACATAGTAAAATGAAAGGGAAGAGATCTGACCGGAAGAAAACTAAAAGGATTTGATGGATATTTTTATTAAGATTCTAATATCTCCAAAGTTGAAAAGATTTGAAAGGAAACTTCAATCTCCCTTCCTTTCCCTTCCATTCCCTCATCATCATCATCATCATCAGCAAACTCAGTGTATCCCACTCATAGAAAACTATGATCAGGGTCTGGGGAGGGATAAAATACGGCAGCTCATCCCATAGAGGAGAGAGTGCGGTTAAATAGTCCCTCGCCTCGAGAAAGGTCTTCAAAGAGAGAGAAACCTGCAACTTACAAATAAAATAAAAAATACGTACAAATAACTAAAAATAAAGATAAAAGTAAATGAGGTAAAGAGCGATAATTAAAGGCAATGAACAATAACAAACGATAAACAAAAGGAATGGATTTAATAATCTAAGACATAAATAAGATGCCGCCAACTGCCCCTCCTATACTAACAAAAGTTATTTACCTTCCTTTCCCTTGCCTTCCTTCCCCTTCCCTTCCTTTTTTTTCTCACTAAAATAATTAGATGAAAATTTATTAGTTAAAAAATGGGGAATGCTGTATCTTTTGAGTACATAATTAGCGTTACAAATACAATAAGCTCAGTTAAATGAACTATCAACAGAGGCTAAAAAAATAGTAGTACATTAACAGGCAACTTCTTCACCCATTAAACACGACAACATTACGTAGAGCAGAGAAATAATAACTGGTATTCCCCGCAATGGGCAGACCATACCGATTTCATACTTATGATTCGGCTTGTAGATCACTCGTGACTCATAATTTGCTCCTTTTAAGTTAACCATTGTTTTTCAGGTCAGTCTGAATCATGCTCGTCATCGTGTGACGTCAAACCTAAGCTCAAGTCCAATTCATTCAAGTCTTGCCGTGCTGGTGCAGCTTGATTCTCTTCATCAGCCTGAAAACAATCGGCACACATTTGATACTAATGCAGGTGCAGTGCAATTATTCTATTTTTAGGCGATGAACCAAACTCTATCAATCCAATGCCTACTATTTCTAGTCGATTTCTCTTCCTTATTCATATAGCACAATGATTTGTTGAGGGCATTCGGACCAAAAAAAGCAATTCTCCGTATAGCTCAAATACACTTTTGATGTATTATTAAACGGTCGTAGTCTCGTAGATCATCAAATAATTGGTCTAAAAGGCATAACATGCTGAAAAAGG
This sequence comes from Amaranthus tricolor, assembly GCF_026212465.1. Classification (NCBI taxonomy): domain Eukaryota; kingdom Viridiplantae; phylum Streptophyta; class Magnoliopsida; order Caryophyllales; family Amaranthaceae; genus Amaranthus; species Amaranthus tricolor. The sequence continues at coordinate 27,798,527 of NC_080055.1, forward strand.
TGATTGACTGCAAAAACTTGACTTTGAAGAAGATGGAAGGACAACGGAACAGTTAGGATCAACATAGAAGTTTCAAAGGTGTGCGAATATATTACACCTAGAGTGCAAGAATACAACAATGCCAAAGCCTTAATCCGAACGGTACAGGTTCAGGTTCATGAACCAAAACAAATCAGTGTAGAGTGCAAGAGTATGGAAACTAATTACCTCATTCTCTTCCATGGGCACGTCATTGATGTCTGGCTTTTCGTCGTTACCATCACTCTTAGAAGCTTGCTCTCTGGTATTTTCATTGCTACCAACAGGCTTATCTTCATCTTCATCACCATTCTCTTCAGTTTCTTTTTTCTGTTCCTCTAACAATGCAATCTGTTACAATGTATGGAAATATTAAAATGCTGCGGAAGTGGTGCAAAAAATATGTTTCATTTAGCTAAAAAAAGGGACATTGGACTGAGGGAACAGTGTGCCTTCACAGTCGCAACAGGCCACAAAATTGATAAGAACCTCATTCTACAACTAATACGAAGGGGGTGTTAGGTAAAATCACTTATTGAGCAATGTTTTGGAAAATTAACTGGTTGAAACTGCTTATTGTTATGAATAAGTTGTTTGTAAACAGCGGGTTCAAAATCAGACCAATTAATAAAATCAGCTGGGCAAATCAGTCACTATAATTAGCTATCAGCTTCCGGCTATCAGACGTTTGCCAAACCCCCTCGAAATGAATTCGAAATAGACTTGGCAGTGTGCAAATTATCCCAAAAAACTGAATGCAATTTTCAAACACCTCATAACTAACAGAATCAAGTTTGGCAGCACATGCAAAGTCAAAGCTCCAAAGAATGCACCATTGCACCTCATTTTAGTAACAAATACAGATGATGCGTCTTTTAATGAATTAGTCAAAATCACGTTCCTTCTAGCTCTCTATAATCAATACTGCCAAAATACATTGACAAGCAAAGCAATCAAAATTCTTTGTCTATTATGTAGCTGGGACCCTCAAATCCGTACAAATTGTAGTTTGGAGAGATCAGCAACCAAAATAATAATGGAAGTGAAAAATAAAAAGGTAGAAAGAAGTAGAAAACAACCAAGGACCTTAATAGCTGAACTTGAAAGTGAAGGAGGTTGCTTAGTTTTGCTTATAAGCAAGAAGTAGATAAGAGGTCAGAACTCGATTTAGGATGAGTAGCTAGACTCGAAAACAATGCACATCAAAGCTAACCGCATGAGACTACCATGTATCCAGTGATGATTGCTATAGATAAATTGTTCTCAGATCGGTAGCATGCTGTTGTACTCTAAAAGTGTGTACAATCAAAAGAGTAATGGAGTCTGGTTGCCTAGTTCCAAAACAACTAACAGAGGCTATGTTGCTGATTAATTACACACAAGGATCCAGGGAGGAATATGCCTCAACATTGGATCATCAATGACGCAGCATCATCAATTTTACATTATAAATAACATCACCAACACTAATGCCAAAGCCTTGAGCCCAACAATAGGGGGTTGGCTACATGAACCAAAAGAAATCAATGTGGTTAACTGTCACATGATTCACTAATCTTCTAACAAATCCCGAATCGAAAAGGCGAATTTTGGGCTATATTTCGGCAATGATGAGTGAATCACAAATTCAAAAAGCGAATTGGCTAATAAATTAAGTTACACAAGGTTAAAGTCATCAAATGCATTTTAATGAAACAGACAAAACTTTTCTGCATCAAGAATTAGGGTTTGAACCATTGTAGCATATGAACAGCTGGGGGTACAGGACCTATGCACAAACTTTTTGTGAAAAACAATCCAACACCAAATAACAATAAGTCAGTAGCCCTCCATAACCTCAATCGTCAACATAACTTCATTGAAAACTACCACTGAATCTATCAGACCTCTACAACATTCCAAAAGTTCCAGTACCTTCCCTTATCTAACCAACCCAACAATCAGTTACCTTTCTGATTACAACTGGATTTCATCCATTTCAGTTCCCTCCCCTAGTCATCTGTAAATATATCCAGCTCAAGTCTACCGACACCCTATGCACCACCTGAAGGAACATATACAGAACGAGCATCCATAACAACAGCACAAAGCAGGATCCTCCAAATGCTACAAACTCTAGCATCTAATATTGAAGTTAATTAAGATAACTAACATAGCAAACAAAACCTTAGTACACAAGACTTTGCATCTGATAAAGAATGAACAAGTACAGAAATTGCCCCACACCTATATCTTTAAAACCAGAAAAGCCCTTTCAAACTAAGCCACAAAAAGCATAGTTAAAGTCACTTCCATATATAGTAAACTGTAAATCTATTTAAATTCTTGAATGTTAATAGATAAATACTTCCATAATCATGATATTCATATCAAAATTCAACCTAGGATTTTACTTTTTAAAGTACATATTACCTCATCAGAGCCCATATGCTATAATGCTGAGAAAAGACAATTGACTATTTAAGTCCCTTTGAAGCAGAAAAGGTCACAGAACACTTTAAAAAGAGCTTTTAAACAAGGAAAAAAACTTCTGAATAGTGCCTACAACACCATATTGCCAAGTGTCACAATGTCAAATCTTCATCAAAAAAGACAATTTTACATTAGAAAACACTCATAACAGTTTTCCGCCTTTCTTGTACTTGTATGTCAACCATTAATCCAATTACTACATTACTAAAAGATGAAAATTCTGCGGCATTAAATTGATCCCTTCTTTGCCAATCACAAGGTGCTAATTTTTAAAAAAAAGGATATTACGAGAATAGAAATAACCAAGAACCCATAACCAAATTTAACCTCCAAAAAATCCAATAAGCTAAATTTCACCATCCCAATGCATAAAGTTTTCGGATTATGGTATATGTAGCTCTATAGGCTACACAAATATTAATATATTACCTAAAATAGCACTAAGTTGAGAATTTATCACATAGCTATAATAATGTTTCATATTTCCATTCTTTAGCTCCTTATATTGATAGCCCTTAGGGCATGAATATCAAAGATCAGGGCTTTGTTGCCATAATGACCAATTTGATACAAAAGCCAACCCAATCCATCCAATTAAGGCATTTAAACCCCAAAATTTCTAACAATTAAGGGAACTAATACATGAGAATAAAGTTTGTCTCGGTTGGAGCATATGAACTTAGGTTCGATTCTTGTTGCCCATCCCCTAGCCCTCCACTTCCCGAAGGCTACCTTGTACCCAAAAAAGGGCACTAATACATCCCAATTCTTAAAATTGTAAGAAAATCAAAACAGCTAGCAACTAAAATCTAGACTAATTATAAGTCGATACACTTCAATCCATGAGCTCAAGTACAATAAGACCTTAAATTAACACAAATCTCGAAAAGTAAAAACAAATTATTCTATCAAAACCAAATTCAACCCAAACTCATCTCAATTACCCAAAAACAAACCAAATATAACGAATCAAATCACCATTAAAGAGAAAAAAAAATCTAGACCCAAAAATATTCAACAAAGCAAATAATACTAAACACAAAAATTTTTTAAAAAAAGTTACCGGAAAATATTTGAACTTCTTTTTCCTGGGCTCTTCAGAAACGACATCGTCTTTACCAGAATCCTTATTTCCATTACTATCATCGATATTACTGCTGCTAACTTTATTATTATTACTACTACTAGTATTACTATTATTATCATTAGAAGAAGTTTCTTTATTTAGCGGAGTCCACTTGTAGAGACGAAGATGAGAAGCACTGTTACCATTACTGCCATTAACGTTCCCATTAGAAGAAGAGTGATGATGATTATTGTTATTGTTATGATGATGATGATGATTTGAATTGTTTGAAGATGAAGGGGGAATTGGAACCCAATCTTTCTTCCATTTTCTAACTGGACCGTTAAAGACTGTTGTGGCTCCATATCTGCTTGAAGATCGGCCCAAACGAGCTCCTACTCCTTCCATTTCCCGGCGATTTGATAGATCGGCTGTCGAATTTTCGCCGGTGATGAATAATAGTGGGAAAATGGGTAAGTTTGGGTGTTCTGTTTTCCGTCTTAGTTTTTTTTCCTATCTTTATGCCTTTTATGCGTATATTTTCAAGCAATATTTTTGTTTTTATTAAGAGCATATTAGCAAAAAAAATACGTATTTTATGAGGAAAAGGATGAAAAAATAAATTTAATGCTTGTCTAAAAAGTAGAGAAAAATTTTCAAATAAGACCCAAAAATAAAATTTTAATAAATTTTGTGAAACAAACTAAAAATAAAAATATTCCAAATACTATGAAATACAAAGGACATATATTTATAAACTTGTGCTTTTTTATTTAGTTATACAAGGAAATAAAATATAATAAAAGTTCAAATATGTAATATTAAAAGGAAAAATTACCATGTATAATACAACCTTTGTATAAAACATCCGATTAAGTTTAACTATTCATAGTTAATCAATAATTGATATTATTGTAGGGAAATTAACAATTATTCATGGTAATTTTTCCATATTAAAATTGTGGATGAGAAAGGTAGAAGAGTGGCTTTATTAGGGGTGCATCTGATTGAAAATTTGAAAAAAATAAGATTCTTTAACAACTTAATTCCAAAAATAAGTTCCGTGAAAATTTATTTCCCAAAATAAGCGTCCGTACATCCAAGCCTAGGTTCGGCAAGAGTCGCTGTTAGTAACGGCGAAAGAGAAAAAAAAAATTAAAAGCCCAAAGTCGCTGTTACTAACAGCGACTTAAAAAAAATTAAAAGCCCAAAGTCGCTGTTACTAACAGCGACTTAAATTTTTTATTTATTTTTTTTTTTTTTTTGCTGTTATCATGGTTAAGGAGAACAAATATGAGGAGGATAGTAGTTCTTTTTGGAAGCAACCCGATAGTTTTGTGTATACACCATGTCTAACGTTTAGCCAAGAGTATAGGGGGACAAGCCCAAAGATCCTTAAAGATAGGACTAAATATTTGATGGTGGTTGTAAGTGGTGGCATGAATCAACAGAGAAATCAGATTGTGGACGCTGTTGTTATCGCCAGGATTCTCGGAGCTGCCCTTGTTGTCCCAGTTCTCCAAGTCAACATTGTCTGGGGGGATGAGAGGTAGCAATTAGTCCATTATCATTTTCTATTTACTATTCCAAGATTGATTGACCGATAGTTTCATTGATGTAATGTTGATTATGTAGTGAATTCTCGGATATATTCGATTTAGAGCACTTCAAGAGAACTCTTGCAGAAGACGTGCGAATCGTTTTGTCACTTCCACAACGCACTTGAGGATCAAACCGCCAGAGGAGAGTCAAACTCCCTTTCATGCCACTCCAAGGTGGATCTGTCAACACTACCATGGAAAGGTAACATTTAATTTATTACTCAATTGCAGGTTTCTTTTCACAGCAAGTCTTGTATGAGACCGTTTCACCGTGAGACGAGCCCATACAAGCAGCCCATTAATACAAATACATAAAAAAAAATGAAATCTAAATTCACACATGTATTTGGTTGACACAATTGAGACCGTCTCACGGTGAGACGGCCTCAATAAAGAATTAGTGTTCTTTTCATGGTCTCACAAACTTGTACGTTCAATTTAGAATTATTACTTGATGTTTGTTGCAAAATTTGATCTTTGCCCACTTAAGTTTATTAATCATTGATTTGTTTTAAATGAGTAATATATTGACTGTTGTAGAAATTGTTGTGTTTTTTCATGTACAAATGGCCCCATCTTAGTATTTTCCTTTATATTGTCTAAAATGTAGGTTACGCTGCTGCACAAACTTGGTCATGTCAAATGGGACATGTTCCTGTTACTAACAGCAAAAAAAAAAAATTATTATTATTATTATTTTTTTTTAAGTCGCTGTTAGTAACAGCGACTTTGGGCTTTTAATTTTTTTTTTAAGTCGCTGTTGGTAACAGCGACTTTGGGCTTTTAATTTTTTTTTTCTCTTTCGCTGTTAGTAACAGCGACTCTTGCCGAACCTAGGCTTGGATGTACGGACGCTTATTTTGGGAAATAAGTTTTCACGGAGCTTATTTTTGGAATTAAGTTGTTAAATAATCTTATTTTTTTCAAATTTTCGCATCTGATTTGTAGACAACCTAAATTAGATCCAATAAAAAAAATTGCAATTTCTGCAAACAAGACATTTTAACTTATTTTTCAAAATAAGTGTTTGTTAGATTATGATGAAAATAAACCTAAAATAAAAATAGTTTGCTATTATCAACAACAGGCCATTTAAAAGAAAAGCAAAAAAGTTGAACAGCAATTGCCTGGTGTTACTAACATTTTCATTTTCCTCAAACGCTCTTCTTATCGCACTTACTATATCATCTTCTTCAATCATATTGTTTCACGACCGGTGATGAACGAACGGGATGATTATCACCATCATCTTCTTGTAAATCATCAAGCCATGATCATTCATCATCACCATTATTCATTCATCACTTTTCCTTTCTATTTTTTCTTTTTCCGATTCTAACATGTAATTCTTTTCAAGAAAAGAAAATCACGAAAAACCAAAAGTAAAAAGAAAATAGGTTGTTCTTGTATTTATTCTCGTACGATAACTGGAAAAAAATATGATACTTCCAACGGGCAGGAAAAGGAAAGCCAAGAATAAAATGATCAAATACAATCATCAAAGTTATGCCCAAGTTATGGAAAAAGGACAAGAACAACATTGTCAACAAAATTAATCCCCAGAAATCATTCAAAATGAGGATCTAAAAACCAAAAAAAGGTCTATCATGGATGATCTTTTTCGGTTTATTGTTGAATGAGCTTTTCGTCATCATTCTTGTGCAGCAACAGGTTTTGCATCTTTGAAATAGTCGTGTCTGTCATTACCATCAAACAGATAAACAACGTTAGCAAGTAAATCAAAGATTGAATAGCAACTACGCAAAGGTAATAATCGAAGTCGAGTTCCGAGTAAAAGCTTGTAAACTGTGACTCTAACCAGGGCAAACTCAAAGTTTTGAGAGAAACCTCAGCCAGACTGGAAATGAAATAATTAGATAAATCAAAACCAAACGGCCGTTATATAAACTGTTTGAAAGTTGCCGCGACATTAAACCATGTTGTATAAAAGTGCATGAAATTTCACAGTCAAAACGCCGCATTGACTGTTAAATTACGTGTAACGCCCGTTATTTTACCGCTATAACGATATTTCGCCGTTACAATGTTATAACGTGTTTGAAAGTTGCCGCGACATTGGATCATGTTATATAGTGGTGCATGAAATTTCATGGTCAAAACGCCGTGTTGACCGTTATATAATGTGTAACGCCTGTTATTTTACCGTTATTACGATATTTCACTATTACAACGTTATTTCACCGTTACAACGTTATTTGTCTTCCCGTTAAAATTTTATTAATACCCATTAACTTTAATTATTAAGATTACTTAAATTACAATTACTCATAATTTTAGTTAATAAATAAAATAATTAACAAAAAACTAATAAGTTAATTAATTATACACTAAAAAAAATCTCAAATATGGCAATTATAATAGCTAGTTGCATATTATTGCTCAACAACAAAAGCAATTATAAGTTTAAAACACCTTATGTGATTTTTTTTTTTAAATCACAATGCATCGGCCACGATTCGTGTTATTTATCCATTACAGCTGTTTTTCGCGACTGCGACCGTGATTTTTTTCCATGACATAATGCTCAATATGCAATTTCCTATATATTACATAGTTTCGATATGTTTTGTGAATCCAAATTCGTAAGAGCAAAAACTTAACTGCCCCTTCACCCGAACTGCTCGCACTAAATTAGTAGGCCATCTCACCGAGAGACGGTCTAAACAAAGAATTATTGAATTTGATATTCATATTTCAAAGAATGAATAGAGAAGACTTACTTAATCTTCCGAGTGAGTTGGTAAATACCAGTTCCAGCCATAGCCACGTTCACACTGAAAAGATTCCAGTTTTTCTGTAACCAAGAGGGAAAATATCAGCATCGTTAAGCAACGAGCAAAAATAGTAAAAGGGTTCAAATAATTCCTTTAGCTTGATTGAAAGAATCCTCTCATTTGTTTCAAAATCGTGCGAATCACAGAAAAAGCCGAGTATCACTGATAAATACAAAGTGAAGGCTTTGCTATGTGCGTTTGATAGGTTTCGGACTTTCGGTTCAGGAGTTCCTAGTATGTTTTTATTATACTAAAGCTTCATAGACCACTTGCATGTTACACAAAGCATCGAGATAATAAGCAAAACAGATACAGTACTTAAACAAGGTAAACACTCGTATAAACAATTACGCCACATGTAAATTTCGTAGATCTAAAATAAAACTCAAATGATTTTCAACTTACGACCACCCCAGAAGCCTTTCATGTTAAGTAACTAATTATAATACAGTAAAGCAGTCCTCACAGCATTTATTATAAGCCTAGAGTGAAGATCACAAGCGGAACTGCAGACGCATAGTACAGAGAAAAACATAAAGCTCTGAAAAATTCTGCAATACTAAAAGTTGGAGCAATAACAAAAGCGCCTACTTCTAAGACAAAACCGTGTCAACATATTTTTTTTAGGTTCTATTGGCCTCTTTCCTCCTTCGATTTCAATAATGGCCCCACCCCCAAGTCATACACCGACATTCATGAAAATTTGACTTTATGCCAGGAGCGATACAATGGCAATGATAATGGAAAGTCAATGTAACTTAGTAGGAAAATCTCTAGACAACTTCAATCGTGACGTTTGTTCTACTTCAATCATCATTCATTCTACACAATATTCATTTCAATGCATTACCATTTATAGGTGTGGCATCGGTATCAGTTGGTAATGGAAAATTATAAATAAAAAAACTTTTTGTGATCAAAGTTTTATCACTATGGGAATAACATTATCTAAGTCAAAGGAAAAGGAAAAAGTAAAACTTACAGGCGTAATTACAATACTGTAGCGAGACCAAATGACTCCAGTAGCGGTGACCGCTGAAAAGAACAAGCACAAGGGTGTTGGCGCGAAAAAACAGAGTAAAACAAAATACTATTAAAAACATTATATAATACAAAAAAAGTACAGTGTGGATATGCATGGCCGCTAGTTTCAGACATAGACAAGTACCTATTTGCTGAGGATAAGACAATTTCTCAGGTGGTTTAGCAAAGTCGGCAATGTTGGCTATACTAATGCCCCATTTGAAAGTAGGAGCCCAAAAATGAACTGCAATGAAAAATAGGATTTTGGTGAATCGGTAAAGTGAGATGGGAAAATATGCTAATAAATGAGGACATCACAAGAAAACAGTTGACAATATAATCATGTAGCACGAAACATAAGAAAACTTTTTCATACCGAACTTTTCAAACACTTCAAAACTTCATATAGCTGACATATGAATGTAGTTCTTGATAGAATCTCAGGCCATTAGTTATCTGATTTTGACTTACAAAATATTATATCAGCAATATTACAAGTTCAACTCTAAGAAAATCCTCTATTTCTCTAGGCAAATATTTGATCTTGGTTTAGGATGAGAAATAAGGGTTCTGCTTCATAAGTTTTGAAAATACAAAACCCGCTACAAGCAAACGTCTTTCCTAAAAAATTGCATTCAACAGTTTCTCAAAAATACATGCTCTATGCTCATGTTCATTTCTCATACTATCTATTTAGGATAAAATCGTCTCAACTTGAGCATTCTCGAATAGGCTGCTCAATTGTTATGCACAAAACCTCCTTTTATAAGATCAATTTGGCAGAATGTTCCCCCAATTAGACGACATATACTATATGCTGATAGATCTTAGCTATATCTTAATCAAGAATATAATTCAATATGTTAACTAACGAATTTTATGACAAACTATACAAGCTAATAACCAAAATGCCCCACTGCAAAGCCGCCAGTAGCTAAAATCCAAAAAAAAAGTCTAAAAAAACATAAGACAACCATCTCAAGCTCTTCATTGCAATTCTAAAACTTTTTTCGAATATCTTACATTTTAGGATGGTAACCCACTCATGGTGCTTCAATTTGAACAAAAGTGTGAATTGCATTCCTAGATTAGCCTAGTCTACGCATGGACGCATACATGTATTGTACTATTAGCAAATCAACATTGAGTAAAGGGAGAGTTGTAGTAACGACAATCTGACACGTCATATTACACCAAATTACCAACAAGATAGTCCCTCTTCCCTCCTTACGAAACAACAATCTCTAATCTTCAAATAATTTGACATTTCACATTGTTTTAAGTCAAAGAATATAATGAGTGCTTGCAGCCGACGTTAGAACAAGTCACACAATTTTTTCAGGACAAAATACTCTTAACTAGTCTCACACAATTTCATATGATATCACAAGTACTTGCCATATAGTTCGATAAATTAAAATTCTTACCTCCCCATGAATGCTTTAACATTAGATTCTGACATGATAATTCATATCATTTATCGCTAAAGCTATCAAGTAAATTTTACCACACACTTTTAAGTGAATACTTAAAAAAACCAGCTAAAGCAATCTATTGGTTAAATCAGCAAGTACACTTAGGTAGGTACTCTCGACCATTTATCAAGTCGAGCCAAAAGCTCCTTTGACGAGATCATTTAGGCTTTACCAAAACTTGGTACTAGCATAATCTTATCGGAAAATCATGTCTACCTTAAGGACACAAATTTGAAAGTTCAATGACAACAATGCCAAAATTCAATCCCAAAATACTAGAATCAAATGCGTGAATCAATAGATTAGTCTCTTTGTCACAACAAAAGTTACAGAATAACTTCACTAAGCTACCATTAACTTAATCAGTATAAATCAACCAATATGCATAATTCACCATCTATTTTGCTGAGATTATTCACTTCACCTAAAGTATTCATGCACAACACCACAATCTATGTTACTTGTACTCGGTATTGATACGTGTCCAAGTCTCGGATACATCTAAATATTCAATTTTACGCCTAAAATGATGAAGTGTCTAACTGCCATACCAATGTCCGAGCATCAAGGATCGGACACGGGTACGTGAAGCAAAATGAGTCCGAGTAACATAGATCACAACATGGATATATAAGAATATTGTTTCATTTTGAACGAATACTGGCATTTGAAATTATTGAATATCCCAATCTCAATCTAAATTTAGCTCTCTTCATATCCTTTGCAAAATAACCCAGATGCCCATCTTTCCAAATCACTAAACCGGCACAACTCATACAAAATCCATTATTTCTAAAAACTAATAGCTCTCAATATTCAACAAATCTCCACATTACCCATCAAGATTTCTTCTTTTCAAGGTCAATTTCAATAAGACAATCAATTAAAACAGAAATAGATACTAAATGATGCAAGATAAATCCAATTGAAAAATTAGTGTCAATAATTAACATATTTTCATGATATTAATCCCACAAAAAAAATGAAATCAGCCAATATTAACAAAAAAATCGAAATAGGAAACCCTTAAATAAAATGAAAGGGAGAAAAGTAACTGGTTTTAGGGCCGGCGGGATGATTCCATAAAGCTTGAAGCTTTGAAGTCGCCATGGAGTCTCTTATCTTCTGCTTCTTCAAAGAAGATTATCCCTCGATTTTTTCTTTGGATTTTATTGAAAATAAATCAATATAGTCGATGTCAGTGGGTTTTGCTTTTGCCCTTTGGAAAAAGACAGTCAAAAGAGAGAGAGCTTTGGTATGACTTTTCTCCGGCCTGTATCAATGTTCATGATTCTCAGCCGTTCATCCAATCTTCTTGTGAGTTTATGGGTAGAGGTGTGCAAAGAGTCGGGTGGGGCGGGACGATCGGGTCGGGCGGATCATTTTTAATAGGCTTGAAGCCTACGATGCAAACGAGGAACAAGGCAGAATAATTTTATATACTCCTGAGTCCTGACCCACTCATTTTAACATTATTTATTATTTTAATTCGACTTTATTATTTTATATAATCTCATTAATTCATCTTAAATTTCTTCTTTTGCTATTTTCTTCTTTTGCCCCTTTTCTACTTGAAGTATTATTCTCTTCTAGCTTTTGCTCATCATCTGAAAACCCTAAATGGAGTTAGAACAGTTTTGTCTGTTGTTCAAACTCTCTTTAATGCTTTACAATGTTCAGAGCTGAAAGAGATATGTTCTTTTTTTGGGTATGAATCCCAACTCAATGAACTTAAAGACACTGTCGATACTGTAAAATCTGTACTCCTTGATGCTGAGCACAAGAAGGTATTGTCTAATAAAGAACTACTTTATGTCCAACAGCTAAAAGATGCTGTTTATGATGCAGATGATCTACTTGATGAGTTTGTTACTCTAGCAGATCAAAAGCAGCTGATGAAGAGTGGGAAACCGTCAGAAAAGGTTCGTCGCTTTTTTTCTCGTTACAATTCTCTTGTTGTTGCTTATAATATGTCTCGAGAGGTTAAGAAGATTAAGAAGAAGTTGGAGGCTATTACCAACAATTATAATCAGTTTGGGTTTAGTGTAGACTCTCAGCCTATTAGAGAGAGAAGGGAGGAGACTTGTTCTTATGTGTATGCGAATCAAATTGTTGGGAGGGAGGATGATTTGAAAAAAATTGTGGGGCTTTTGATGGATTCTAATTATGATCAAAAGAATAATGTTTCTTTTCTTACTATTGTGGGGATTGGTGGGTTGGGAAAAACTGCTTTGGCTCAACTTGTATATAATGATGCAAGAGTTGCATCCTCTGCTGTATTTGCATTGAAGATGTGGACTTGTGTATCTGATCATGATCAAGAACACTTGAATGTTAATGGGATTCTTCGTAAGATTCTGGCTTCAACTGGTGAAAACATATCAATGGAGGGATTCTCTATGGATATGGTGCAATGCCATCTTCGAGCAAAACTAGCAAGCAACAGATTCTTGCTCATTTTAGATGATGTTTGGTGTGAGAATCGCAACCAGTGGCAAAACTTGGAAGAGTACTTATTGGGTGGTCAGAAAGGGAGTTGGGTAATAGTCACAACACGTTCGCATAGGACGGCAAGTATTGTACGTAGTGATTTAACGCATAAATTAGAAGGCTTGTGGGAAGAGAAGGCGTGGGATTTGTTTGAAAAGACCGCGTTTGAATCGGACCGTGTACACTCGTATGATAGGTTGGTCAAGATCGGGAAACACATTGTTCGAGGATGTGCTGGGGTTCCCCTTGCTATTAGAGTGGCAGGAAGTCTGTTGTATGGTCAACATATAAGTAAGTGGATAACATTTCAGGAGATTGGAGTATGCAATTTTAAAGAAAGCAAAAATGATATCATGCCTATATTGAAACTAAGTTATGATCAACTTGAGTCTCCACTCAAGAGTTGTTTCACTTATTCTGCAATATTTCCCAAGAATTGCGAGATAGAAAAGGAGATGTTGATAGGCCTTTGGATGGCACAAGGTTACATTGTTTGTCATGATAATGATCAGGGGATCAAAGATGTTGCAGAAGAATACATTTCCATTTTGCTGCAAAGATGTTTTTTCCAAGATGTAAAACACGATGAGTATGGTGGTATTGTCTCGTTCAAAATACACGATCTCATGCATGACATTGCTCAAACAGTCGCGGGAAAAGAGATTTGTGTGTCTACGAATGTTACTACCGTGGATGGAAATGTTCGACATCTAGCTTGTGAAGTAAGTGACATCAAACAAGCCTCCTGTTGTCAGGCACGCATCCGATCATTTTTTGGTCGTGGAATGAGCTCAGTTAGCAGTGACGGCATTCTGAAGGATTTGATAGAAAATTGGAAGTGGCTGAGGGTACTGACCTTGAACTTGCTTGATAGCAAGAGCTTACCAAGCTCAATAGGCAAATTGATACATTTAAGATACTTAGATCTCTCAGAAAACAGGGAGTTGGAAGTGCTTCCTAACTCAATTGTAAAGTTGTACAATCTACAAACTTTAAAATTAGAACGATGTTTAAGCTTAAAAGAGTTGCCAAAAAATTTGAGCAAGCTAGAAAAGTTGAGTGAATTGAACATAAAAGGATGTGAGGAGCTAACGTCAATGAATCGAGGCATTAACAAGCTAACTCGCCTTCACACACTAACAAAGTTTGAGGTGGATGGAGTAAGTTCGAGTTGGAAGTGTTGGTTTGATCAGTTTGAGGAACTAAAAGATCTTAACAACCTAAAAGGGAACCTTTGCATCAATATAAGAATCCCCAATAATGTTACAATAGTGGAGAAAGAAGGAAGAAGAGAAAGAGGATATTTGAAGAACAAGGAACATCTAGATTATATTTTTATTGAGTTGAGGGAAAAACGAGTATATGATGATGAAGAAACAATAAGGCTGATGGAAGTGATGGAAGAGATGCAACCACATACTAATCTTAAAGGCTTAACGTTGAAAAAAATGAGAATATCAAGTTGGATGAAGGAGAATAACTTGGTGACCTTGCTCCCAAATCTCATTCATTTACATCTTCTAGATTTAGAAATGGATAGCTCATACAAGTTAACATGTTTGGGAAAACTTCCCCATCTAAAATGCCTTATTCTTCGTGGGATGAAGAATTTGGAGTACATAATTGAAGATAGCTCTGAAACTAGTAAAGAATCATCCTTGTTTCCATCTCTTGAATCAATTGAGTTAAATAAACTAAAAGAGCTGAAAGAATGGAGGTGGAGGTTAGGGTTGATGGAGCCCCTATGTCTTTCTAAATTGAAAACATTAGAGATAATTGAATGCCCAAATCTAGTTGCTATTTTGCAGTGTCCTTTATTAAAAGACCTAATTTTGAAGGACTTCAATAAGACACTACAAATAATAACAGTTTTGGAGGATGAGAAAGGAAAGATCAATTCCCCCAAATTAGTGAACATTGAAGTAGACCATGTGGCTTGGCTTAGTTTGTTGGCTATGCCTGCAGTTGCTTTTCAGTGTCTTACTAAGTTGAAAATAAAAAATGATCAAGAGGTGGAGTCATTGAGAGAAATTGAGGTGGTCTTTCACCACTCTTCTTTTTCCTTAAAATTCTTGTATATTGAAAGTTGTGGGAAGTTAAGGAGTATTGTGGGTGGAGGGTTGGAGCATCTCATTGCGTTGGAGACGTTAAATATCAGTTGTTGCTCAAATTTGAAGGTAAATGAAGGCACACCATGGCAACCACCTTTTCATCACTCGCTCCGGGAATTGACACTGTATAATCTCCCCCAGCTTATAGATGTTCCCAGTTGGATTCAATTTTTAACCTCCCTTCAAACCCTCCGAATTTTGAGATGTCAAGGAATAGAAATCTTGCCGGATTGGATGTCCAAACTCACTTCCCTTGTCAAGATTAGTATTTGGAAATGTTCACAACTCCTCAGACAAAGATGCCAAAATCTGCCCCTCAATCCAGATATCCCTTCCATTAATCCAGATATCCCTTCCATTAGTTTTAGGTAAGAATACTTCTTTTGTTTCATTATATTTTCTATGGTTTCTTTATTTAACCATTTTGGGTTACTTTCTACATTACTATATTTGGCAAACACTAACTTAGTAAAAGTTCTCTTATTAGAATTCATTGAAGTGTTCATTTGTTACCCACATGTGAGTTGTCTAACATCAGAGAATGAGAAGAGTATACATTTCTTTATAAACTTGAGGAGTAACTTCTACTACTACCAATTCGTTTAACACTCAACCTTCTTTAGGTTTGTGTGTGAATTAACTCTTCTCCTTCTCGTTTGGGTAACTTTTCTAAATTCTAACAAAATCTATTGTTAAAAGTGAATGAAGTTCTTGTTAACAATGTTTTGTATGATCACTTTGGTTGATATTTGAAGCTACGCATCAGCCGCAGTGCGTGATGTAGGAACGTTTGAAGCCCTTCAATATCTTAATGAAGTGAAGGATTTGTTTCGGGATCAAAGGGAAAAGTATGACTTGTTCTTGTTGATCTTAAAAAAGTTTAAGAACAGTAGGTAAGATTTCAGTTTTCATAGGGTTATTTGCATGCTCATTTTGATGTTAAACGATAAGAGGATATAATAATATAGGATTGATAGAATATATAATCTTTGGTTTATGGTTTTGGTAAAGAATAGATGATTATGAGGGTTGATTTTGATAGCCAAACATAGCATAATTACTCCTACAATATTATCGACTATTACTTCCTCAGTCCCACTTAATTACACATAATTTCTATTTTAAGTTGTTCTACTTACTTCGCAACTTTCCTCTTTTAGTAATGGTCACACCATTCTTTTTAGATTTCACTCACAAATTTATTCCCTCTTTTTATCTTAGTTTTCCAAGTCTTGACCTCACTTGATATGCACACTACAAAATTAATACTTACACCTCTTTCAAAGAGGTGGTGCAAATCTAATGAGACAAAGAAAGTAATATTCTCTTTGTCCCTATCCATTAACACTACTTTTCATTTTAATATGATCCACTCATTTTGCACAATTTCCAAATTTGACAATGATCTCACTCAACTTCTTTTAGTCTCATTTACAAACTTATTCAACACCTCCATCTAAATCTCTCTTTTCTATCATCCACTTATTTTTGTCATAGTCCAACCCAATTCACCTTATAAGATATGGTGCTAACAGTGAGGGACATATGATGATATGAGCTACATCTTCTTTCTCTTGCTTCACAATTGTCCGAGAGTCAGGCGTGTTTATAAATCTTGCACCAGGACAGCAGGTGCTCCGCGCCCCGCAAACCAAGGCAGCAGGTGCTCCGCACCCCGCGCACCAACCTGCAGCTCCTACACAACCCTTCTCTATAACATCTTCTTCACCATTCAATGGTGCTACTAGTTAGAGTCACCATACTCAACACGCATTAATAATATATGCTCTTCCTACTCTGTGGATGTAGTTAACACAATGTTAGTAAACCACATTAAATCCTTGTTTAAATTCTATTATTAATCTATTTATTTCGTTCTTGCATTAGTTTTCGTTATAACAATATAGAGGAAGTGTATTTGTACATTTTTCCGCGTATATCAAAATATAATAGTTTCTAATTATGTGCAGAATGGATGTCGAGGGTGTTATAGCTCGGATAAAGATATTATTTGAGGGGCATAATGATTTAATTGATGGATTCAATTGTTTTCTGCCAGAGGGGTTTGAGATTACCGTGGATGATGAGGCGAAACCCAGGTTTATTTATTTACTTACATGACTTTGTTTATGATAATTAGTCTGGGTTAGAGGTCTGCTTCCCGGGCTTTATAATTCATGGTCTATTGTCGTGATCTTTTTTTTTTTTTTTTATTCGGTCTATATTGCTAATAATGTTTCTCCCGTAAATTTTATTTTCAGATTTCGTCGTGTTATTTTGTAACATTGTTTTGTATGAATTTGGCTGATATTCTGTGTGTTTCTGTAGTTAGGAGTATGACAAAGGAGATTCATTAAGAGTGGCAAAGAAATAAAGTTCTCTGTGTTAAGATATACGACCAATTCTTGGAGGCTTTGAAAATTTGTAGGGCACAAAGGTAATGAGATGTGCTAATTTAATAAATATTCCCTCAGATACAATTAACTAGTAAATCACTTAACAAGCTATATGATAAAGATTTAGAGCTACTATTGTGAGACTGTTTCTCGTTGAGACGAGCTCAAAACAAAAAGCTCATATGCTAATAATCTGTATTAGTTGAGTTATTTAATTTACGTATGTGTTGCGTCTCATACTGAATCCGTCTCATACAAGAATTTGTAAATGATTTATTATTCGACACTGCAAAATAAACACTTTTTATCCAAAAACATATGTAGTCACAACAAACATATATTTATCACAAATTCTTAAATGAAATGGTCTCATGGTGAGACCATTTCTATTGAGTTGTTCTATGCACATTTAGTGTGTTAAAGTGTTTATTTATAATTTTATAGTGATGAATTAAAAAACAGGCTAATTATATAAATCTATCTCTCATGATAAGACAATCTCATAAAACACAAGTTGATCTGGTAAGGAATTATTGAAGGGAACTGATAGTTGTTTTTATTTGTAATGGATTCAGTTATTTTTCTTCCCGAAACGTATGCATGGGATCACCGATCACCCTGGATATATGACGAGGAGCCTCCACAAAGAATGTTGCGGAGTTTAATTAAGGAAGCCATTGATTATTTTTAATTAAGATTTATGTATTTTATAGACTATTATTATTGATTTCAGGATGTTAATATGTCATATATAAAATAGTTAGATTTTTTATGAATTTAATAGTGCACTGTATAATAGTGTGCATTAATGAACCAATTTGGGATGGTTCAAAAATAACTCATACAAGAAACAAGGCTGCAGAACAAAACAAAGGAAAGGATTCAGATCTTGCAAAACAGAACACAGAACTCATAACATCAGAGCAACAGAGTCTGATCAATACTGGCGACCAGCAGACCTTGCACGCCCTTACCAGAGCAAGCATGGACACCTTGGAAGCATAGAAGGTAATAATGCAATCTCTACACATGGACCTTCCTGCCATGGTCCAAGAATCCTTCTGTCAAACATTAGAAGACCCCAAGAAACAGAGCTGAAGGTCACTCACTCAACAGCAACTACACAACAGTGTCGGGTTGAAACTGCTGACCAGCAGACTTTGATGACCTGTGCCAGAGCAAGCCTAGACTCCTTGGGGGACTCAAGGGGTAGAAATGGAATCTTCACACTTGGATCTACCTGCCATAATACAAGGATCCTCTTATCAGCCATTGGAAGATCCCAAGAAGAGTGGATGAAGGTCGCGCAATCAGCAGATGGTTCAAAACAGAACAGAATGGAGCTGATGGCATCTGCTGACCAGCTACCTTGTGAGTCCTGGCCAGAGCGTATTTTCAGCCCTGCTGGATCATCAAGGGTAGAAACGGAATCTTTGCACTACAATCTTTCCTTCAAGGCTCACAACCAGCTTTGTCTATTTCTGCAAAGACACTAGAAAACTGGTGGAAGGTCGCCTGGTTAACGGTTGTCTTTCAAGTAGTCAGACTGCATAGTTTAGTTTAGTTGTTCTATTTTTAAAGTGCACATGTTTTGCATGTGTCTTTTAATGACCGTTATATTTAGTTATTGAGTCATTAGTAGTCTCATTGTATTTTCCCCGTCCCTCACGTCTATATATAGATGGTCTTAGCCTTGTAAACACTAACTTTGAGATTTCAGAAATATCAATACATTGGATTTCATTCCTTTGTTTTTCCTTGAGTGTGTATGAACATTTAACGATCTTGAGTAGTGCAAGATCATCACCTTTCGCAATTGAGAGTAGTCCTTGGTTGCAATTAGGGAATTGTTGGCCTTGGAGGATCAAAACTCCTAGTCTTTCAATTCAAGAATCGCTCATATAGTTTTGTTCTGTTTGTTGTGTGAGCATTCACTGTGTTGATTGTGTTTGGGGTTTGTTGGCCATCACATTACAAAGAATTGAAGGCTGGTTTAATTCTTCACATTGCCTTGAAGATTTTCACCTCAAATTCAGTCCAATTAACCATAAATTTAAGGAATGTAAGTTAAAAAGCGTAATTAAATAAATTGAAAGAGAAGTGAAGAATGTAAACTTATAAATAACATATTAAAAAAGATTACACGATATAAATAGCGTGGACTAACGGCCCGTTTGGTTGTTGGTAATGAAGTAATGGGAATGAAATGTTGTAATGGCAATAGTAATGAAGGAATGGATATGAGAATTGGTAATGAAGATTCTTTTGTTTGGTGTGCATGACTAAAGAATGGTAATGAAAGATAATATTCCATTGATTGCATTTGGTTGTTAGTAATAAAAAATGGTAATGACTCTTAGTTTCATTATTGTATATTTGTATCTAAAAGTATTATTGTATCTAAATTATTCTATCTAATGATTCTTTTTTTAATAATAATATTTTTTTGGATAATTACATATATTACCTTTTTTTTTCTTCAGCTCAAAACAACATTACCTTATTTTATTACCACAGTAATACTTCATTACCATTACCGCCTAATACCATGTTGTTTGATGGTAATGAAAATGACCCTTTTGATAATTTCATTACCTTATTTTATTACCATCCATTACCATTGAAGGCATCCAAACAACCAAAATTTTCATTACTAATTTTATTACCATTACCGCCCTCTAATACCATGTACCAAACGGGCCGTAAGTTCATTTTGAGCTTATACACCTATACATTGTTGTGTAATCACTAATATATTCAATTGTCATTAGCCATTACAACGTCCATGCTCATTAAATGGAATATTTATTCCTTAGTCATTTGTAAAGTTGTAGAGTATAATTTATATAATAAGATTCACATAAAACGAGAATTAATTACATACAACTTTGATAATTCATAAGATATCACTTTAAAATTAATTAATAGTAGTAGATCTATCAAACTTAAATGTCAGTTAAATTTTCGATAATTTTCATATTTTTATATGTAAGATCATACATGAATAATGTGAGTTAATTTTCAACATTATCACTTCAAAAATAATTTAAAATAAAAAATTATAATCACCGTTTAATAATTTCAATTCATCAAATCAATACATATACTTCATGCTAACAAATTTATCCAATTCAACAACCTCATAATTAACAACCCTGATTGAGTAATTGGTAGTTTAATCAAAATTCAAAAATCTTTAAAAAAAATTTCAATAACACCATCGAATAATACTTGATTTCATCCTTAGAAATGACTTACCACAAATTAAAATGATTAATTTCAGCATCAAGATCAAAATTCAAATGACAAATTGCAAATAAAAAAGAAAAGATAATTTTCAATCAGAAGAGGAATGGTCCAATTAATTATGAAGATTGAAGAGAAGAGTAGAAGGCCGTCGGTCCCTGGTGCGGCAGGTCTTGGATGGTCCCGGTGGCTGGTGTGGTGCAGTGGTGCCTTGGTGGCGAGACAACAGACAATAAACGGAGTGGTACGTTGATTTGGGAATGGGATTCTAGTTGATTTGGCAAGATAGCAGACATCAGATGGCCGGTCTCAACTCTGAAGGATGAGGGTTTATTTGGGTTATTATTTGGTTTGGAAATAAAAAATAAAAAGTTTATGTAAAATGCCAAATAAATGAATAATGTAAGCAATATATTGATCAATTCATCTAAAGAATATTTATATGTACTATTTGATTTTTTATTATGGATTTAAGTGATTTCAAGTGATCTTAGTGACTACTTTTTAGATTCGCTCCTGCTATTAAATTAAGGGAAATTTCAAATAGTAGTATCGAACTTTTATGAAACGTCAGTGGTATCACTTATGTAAGATTTTTCCACATAGTAGCATCCAGTTTATGCCTTATCTAACTATCGTAGCATTTTTCTTGTCAATTTCCGTTTAATTCACCATTTAATTTATCAACGCTCTCAAATGTTTTGGGCAAATTAAAAAAAAAAAAGAACCAATACTAAATAAGGGTAGAAACGTCAAAATAGTGAATTAAACGGAAATTGACAAAAATTTAATAGAAATGGCAGTTGGATAAGGCATAAATTGCATGCTACTATGTGGAAAAGTCTTATAAAAGTCAAAAAGTGCTATCATTGGCATTTCATAAAAGTTCGATATTACCATGTAAAATTTCCCTTAATCAATTAGAATTAGTAGGAGTTACCTACTCTTTAAACTTAATATATATATATTATCTTCTCTTTTAAGAATGTGGAACAAATTATATGAGGGCGTGTTTAGATTATATAACATATCCTGAAAGCTCAACAACTAACTTGAGTTTTTGATTGAGTTGATTCATTGACATAGTATTAGCAGAAACTAGCATAACAAGAGATCACGGGTTTGAATCTCAACTACTGTTCATTTAAAGTGAAATATTCCGCTTTAGATCTCGAGGTGAAAGATAAAAAAGACCCTTGAAAACTTAAGGCGTAATGAATAATATAATACTCCTTTTATTTTTATTGTTGATATTTTAACTTTTTTATTAAAAAACACTAATAACATATATTACTTCGCAAAAAATGTAAATGAAATCTAAATTTACTTCAAGTGAATTTTAACTTTGTACATGAAAATAATTTTTATGTACACTAAACAATTTGAAGCTCGATATGATAGCCAACTTTGTCCTTGTCGGTCGATAGTCATGTGGGCAATCAGAGGCAAATCAAAAAATAAAAGTTTAAAAGGTCGAAAAAATATAAAGCAATACTAACAATATATGATCGAAAAACTCCCCAAGAAATTGCAAAATAGACTTGAGAAACAGGCGCTGGTCTAGGCCCCAATGTGATTTCGCCGGTGTAGGTAACAATGGACAACTATAATATTAAGCGCAAAAATATTTTTGATCATATAATTTGTAGGCTCATCCAAATTTGTAGAGGCAAAAAAAATTACATTCCCGTCCAATTAAAATGTGAAGAGTAGTGTTACAAAAATAATTCATATGCAGTCATATGTAAAAGAATGAGAAATATTGACTTAAATTTAATGGACTACTTTTTCTATTACCAATTTATTTTAAAAAGAAACTTTATCGAGCAAATTAATGTGCAGCTAACTGTTCTCTTTTACAGATCTTATTGTGTACAAGCCCAATAACAAAAATATCCCGACAAATGAATATGAATATGACACTTGCACAGTTCATTTCGAATCAAACTTATGTGATCAGTTATACAAATTAGCTCCGACTCTTAAACTGTTAGAATATATAATATATTCTAGCCGTCTAAAGCCTCAACTAAAAACTTAAGCTAAACTAATAGTTAAAACCTCACACTATATTAAATTATTCTTCTCTAGGTCAATCCCTCTTCATGAGTGACGAGAGGGATGGAAGAAATTGTAGGATTGTAACAAATCAAAAATGAGGTAAGTAATAATCTGATTGCATAAAATTAACTTGCTCTAATCACATCTTAATTACTGCATATTAACAATTTTCTTTACCAAATCCACTGATTATGTGACATCATTGATAACCAGTAAAACCATGCCGTATTGTCGTGTGCATATGCTATTTAATTAACTAAACTAACCCTAATTACACTCGTAAGTACTGGAAATTAATGCGTATTTCCTCAGGCTCTTTGAAATTTTTAATGTTTTTTTTCATAATACTTGTTTTAGCCAAGTATTTTGGGAATCAATTATAAAGGAAATGAAAGAATATAACTAAATTAAATTATAAATTTTAGTTTTGGTATTATTTTATGTCTGAGACTTGAACTTAAAAGTTGAAACTTAAAATCAAAGGCAAATCTTGCCTCTCAAACTTTTTAAATCATTATATTATATAAAAATCAAAATATTTTCAATATTTACAATTAAAAAATGGCTTAGTCATAAAAGTCTATTTTACAAGTAGGTGTAAGGAGTTCAAATTCAGGAGTAGATCACAACTCAATAAAATTTAATACTCTAGTCATTTTGTATTTTTTTTATTTAGAACCTAAAATCAAATAAATAAATTAAAATAATATAAATTAATATAAACTATATTCAGGACTTCTTGTTTTTAGAGCCATGTACAAACAATCACCTTGCATATACCCATAAATATTCGTATTAAGCTGATAATTGCAATCGTATGATATGTTGTGTACTCAATCATAGATCATGAATGAAAGTTAAACTCGTCATTTTATATTGTGTTGTTTCTGACACAATATCAAAAAATAATTCAACCAAAACCTTAAAATGATAGTTTAAAACCTAAATATCTAATAACTTACATCCTACAATCCATCACTCACAAACAAGTTATATTAAAGATATTTGACAATTAGTTGTTAACTGTTGACCGTAGTCTCTCACCATGTCAATAAAGTGGAGCTAACCTTGATAAAAACACTAAAAAGTTGAAAAAAAAGGTCCAACATGACAACTCAATTTAAAAAAAAGGACTCTTCAACCATTCCTTAACCCTATTTTCTCATTTCCCCCTGCAAACTCTCCCAAAATCTCAATACCCACATAACCCATTACCCTAACTCAAAACCCATAAAAAAATTCTTCTTCTTCATATTCTTCTCCCAAATCAACCCAAAAACACATACAAAATCACAAAAAACCATGAAAAAACTCTATCACAAAGGTCAAATCCATCCTTCACCTTCTCCTTGTAATCAATTTTCTTTATCTTATCTTCCTGCTGCAATTCTCACTCTTACTGCTACCCTTTCTTCTGATGACAAACAAATCTTATCATACCTTCTTTCTTGTTCTTCTACTACCCCTTTTGATTTTGACCCATCTAAAAAATCCTCTAAAAAACATCTAAACACCATTAATAAACCCCATTCTCCTTCATTTTCTTGTTATTGTTTCTCTTGTTACACTAATTTCTGGGTTCGTTGGGATTCTTCCCCTAATCGTCAGCTTATTCATGAGATTATTGATGCTTTTGAAGATGATTTGGTCGCTCAGAGGAAGAAGAAACAAGGGTTAAGTAAAAGAGAGAAAAGGAAGAATAATGGGAAAGGATTAAAGTTGGATATTAATGGTGTTAATCATGATAAGATTGATGTTAATCCAAATGGGTTTTGTAAGGTTAATGATGATGTTAATGGATTTAATGGGTCTGACCGAGTTGATACTGAGTTGGGTCGAGTTGACTCAGTTGAAGAAGTTGATGAAATAGGGGAGAATCAAGGGTCTAATGTAAGGAAGATTGTTTGTTTTATTGGTGAGAAAATTTGGGGTAGTGTTTGGGGTTAACAAAATTTGTTTATTACACTTCGATTTTAATCAAAGCGTAACAAACAATCTTACCTCGAGAAAGTAATAGTTTAAGGTTGGTTCTATAGTGCAAAAATATGGTTTCCGCAAAATGGATATCACGCTCAATATTGATAATTTTATAGTCAATACGACCAATATTTAAGTCACGATAAACTCAAATACTTTATCACAATACGTTGATGCGGCCTTGTATTTGCATTATAGTTGTTTAATTAAGTTTGCTAATTTCAATTTGAAATTATGTTTTTTTTCATCTTTATTTATAATACTACTTGTTAGGGAGTAGTTTATTTTTCTAATTTTAATAATGTATGATATATACTCCCTTTCTCTTTATGTACTACTTTGTAAACATTTTTGAGTAGTTTTAGTATTTTCATATAAGATAGTCTTTTTTGGCTTATGGGTGGTATGTTCAATGTAAATATGTAAACTTAGTCAAAAATACTATGTATATTAGCTTGTAATTAATGGATGTTTGAGCCATTTTGGGATGTTTGGTAGATAAGTTGGGCCATATTATTTATGTGGAAACATGTCATTTTTCTTTACTTTTGCTTTTGAGAAAGACAATCTTCCTTTTCTAAGGTACTCTTAATTTTTCCTTTCTTTTCTATCTTTAATTAAAAGTTAAATGGAATTGAAATAAAATGCTACAATAATTATATAAAAATACCCATGTTGGTTAATAGTTATAATAATCAATTTGTGGCATTTTGCATGATTATCTATCAATAACCCAATGATATACTTGACATTTTGATTCACATTCACTCAATTAAACTTTATATCAATAATTACTAACATCTTAAAAATTTGTTATACGTTGTATTATAGATGTTTAAAGATGATGAATAATTATTATGATGTGTAGTTAATGATTGATGATGAATTAACTTATTAGTGAAGAGTTTCTTCTTTTTCTCTAGTGACAGATTTTTAATTCTCATTGCCTATAGAAAAAATTAATTTTCTCTGCCACTTGTCTATAGTAATTTTCTAATTTATTTTCAATCAAATTAAAATCACAAATTCTTGTGAGAGACGGTCTTTTTAAGAGACCATTTCTGATTGGGTTGGCTCATAAAGAAAAAAGTAGAGTAAGAGTAGGCATTAACTTTAATGGATTGGGCCTGAGAAACGATCTCTCAAAAGACTGATTGAATTAAAATAGTTTATCATGAATCATTATAAAGCACATACAACAATGTTTAAAGGTGTCTTAGCACCTCCTCTCAAGAGTAATTATTATTCCAAACATTTTTTTATAGAAGTTCTCATTTTGCATTTTTGGATTTTTTTTTTATTGTTCTCATAAGGAATATTTTCAATTATATCACAAATTTTTGACAAATATAACCTCAATCAACCTCATTTTAATATTTTAATAATGCTTTCGGTTTACACATATCTTCCACTAACTTTATTTTAACATTTTTATATTTTTAATGGTCTCCACATGTTTTCCATTAACTTTATAAAAATATTTTTTTATTAGTTGTGGTCTCCATATTTTTTTCTTCTAACTTTTTTTTAATATTTTTAGATATTTATGATCCCCACGTCTCCTACATTAAATTTATTAGAATTATTCAATAAAATAATATCTCTACTGTTTAAAATATTCTATTTTTCTGAATTTCCATAAATATTTCTTATGGAAACTTCATTAAATAACGAAGGGAGTATATGTCATTAAACATTCAACAACACATTAATAAAATCTCTCGCAAACTCACCCATTAGAGCCTACAACCTCTAACAATAGGAGTCTCTAAATGAATACAATACAAGCCTCAATTAGAATACAACAACTCTCGTACACTTGTTTATGTATTCCCAAAGGCTACTCCTTTCTAATCATAAAAGAAATTAACGTAAATCTCCCTGTAAAAAATAAAAGAAATCTCACAAAGGTACAAAACGAATAAAATGTCTTAAAACATAAAATAATGCTTTTTATTAGAATATATAACATATTTTGAGGCCTCAACCACCAATTTAAGCTTTTGGTTGAAATAGTTCACGGGATTCTACAATTCTCACCAAATATCGCATTTCGCTATGTTCTTCATCAATGTGAGAGCCAAAATATCCGTTGTTGAGAGTTGTTTATTATTAGTATGCTCTTCCAATTCAAGCTTGGACCGAAGAGAATCAAAAGGAGTAGGATTTAAATGTTGCACCAAAGATCGAAATGTACGATACTCGGAGTCGGAGGTTAGACCATGTAAAACTTGAAGAGCCAAACGACTATCGGAAATAGTAGTACCAAGATTGGTAAGAGTAGTAGCAATATGCTCAAGTTCATTACAATAGGCTTTGTTCGGAAAATTAGAGAGGGAAATTTCATTGAATTGAGACTCAAGGTGAAGGATACGTTATGTTATATACTCTAAGAAGAACATTGCCAAGATATGATGATCAAGATCTCCGTTGTCAATGAACCATCTCAACCAAAAGTTTAAGCTGATGGTTGAGGCCCCAGGTAATGTTATATAATCTAACACTTTTGATGTGGCCTAATCGATCGAGCAAATCAAACCTGCCTGTTGTTTGTTGTTTCGGAGTGCTTGTTTGAGCACTTCTATTGCTCGTTCGAGTGCTTTGTTTTGCCCCCTTCTTTAAGTTTTCTTACATCTCAATACCATGTCCACTCTATTCCCATGATAAGATATCCTATTAAGCTATAGAGTGATCAAAATCACCTCCGTCAATGAGTGTCTTTACTCTTGTCCTAAAAACATATAATGAATGAGATTAAAATTTATTTAGTCAGGCATGAATATATATGAGCTTTGGCGTTAGTCTTGTAAAATAATACTTTCTGTCTCTTTAAGTTTACACTATAAAATTTAAAAAAATAATATAGTTAAATCTCATTGTAAACTAAAAGGGACATAGAGAACTAAAATATTAACATCAAATAAACCATAATTGATTCTAGGAGAAATATTTTATTAACGAAGAAATTATCTGAATTTCCCTTTGAAACAAATACAATGCAGGAGTACTCGACAAAAAAACATTCAAGCCACGAACATTGACTTCGTCCAACACCTTGACCATATTTTTCTCAAATATAGATCATAGATGTCGTGCAATTTCAATCTAATAAAAGTTGACGGAATTATTATATGTAGATAATGAAGTATAAAATAAAATGTAGTGAGAATTAAATTCAGGTTTATTATAAGAGAAGAAGTATATATCAATTATCATAAGATTTAATCTTATTTTATTTTATTATTTTAAAAAATAGAAAAAATTGTCCAGAATAATCTCATTTATTGTCCATCTGCTGTGAATAATTCTTACTATTGATTATTTTAAAATAATCTAACCTTTGTATATTATTTGCTGACAGCACTCCTTTTCACATTTTAACCGACTATTATAGGTACATACTAGCCGTTACATTCGCTTCTTTTTCCCCCTTATGCCTCTTCGTTGGTCTAACCCTACTCCTATGGGGTGGGTAGGTATCTATAATAGACGGTTAAAATATGAAAAGGGGTGTTGTCAACAAATAAAATATAAAGGTTGGATTATTTAGAAATAATCAATAGTAGGAATTATTCACAAAAAATGGACAGGATAATAGGTGAGATTATTCTTGACAAATTTTCCTAATTGTTATTACTCATTTATTATATTGACCTGTTTGATTGTTAGTACTTAACACCTAACAGTGGAAGTTGTAGTGTAAATTTTCATGAAAATGTATCATGACGTTTTTATGATAATTTTTGTGTTCACAACTTTTTAATAATATTTTTTTAAATAATAATATATTGAAACGAATTTTATAAAAAAATAAAATAATTAGAAATATCGACTGCCATGATACATTACTACACTGAAATATATTTCCAAAATGTAAAAGTTCTCTCAATTTGGTCAAAGATTCATAATTTGGACTAATTTTAGGCCTTCATTCATTCTACCAACTTTTCAAGTTTTGACTACATGCACGAAGCGCACACTCCAAATTACATCAAGAACAAGAACAACAAAACAATTTAAAAATTTTAATTCCAATTCTTCACTTAATTAATTCCACAATTTTTAACATTCATATCCCCATGATTTTCAATTTTACCGCTCTCAGCTCAACATTCATCATTTTAATATTTAATTGAAGATAAAATATATTTATAAATGTTATAAACTTAAATTTTGAAATTACCTTTAAAAAATTAATTTTTTATTTTGAATTATAAGACAAGCTAAGAGAAGGTGAGAGTTAGGAGAGATTCAATGTCAAAACTTTGTCCGAAAAGACGGAGACAAAAACTACAAATTATGCATGCAATTTATGCTTTTTTTTGTGTTTTTTTTTTTTTAAATTTCATCGTTTGCTATTAATAAAAAAAATAATAATAGCAATATATTTTTTGTGACAGTATTATCATTATTAATTATTGTTATTATGATGAAATCCACCATGAGAAATCTTAAGGAGATAGGATATTGTAAAGTTTCTTTTGCATGAAGACATCAAAAGACAATCTTAGAAACTTTGGAACTAAATATTTGATGACACTTGAATAGATGAATGTAATAAATTGGTACCGATGACTATCTAATTAGATTATAATCAAATGTTGTTTCAGTTAAAGAAATAGAAATAAATAAAATAAGATTTTTTTTCTCGTATAATAGTGGAAATATGTAAATTATCATAGAACAATAAGTAGTGTAAAAGTTGATTTTGTGCAACTAATATGGATCAGAGGAAGTATTTTTTAAATTGTATATATATAGACAAAAGACATTATCATCATTATCAATGTATTCCGCTCATAAAAACTATAATTATAATTTAAGAAAGGAATTTAAGAAAGGAAAGAAAGCCAGAATTCGGACTTATAAAAAAAAAGGTCAAAAAAATCTACCATATGATGATATGATATATGAGTTGAAAGGTGGAGGTACTTAAATGGAATCAGAAGTGATGTCCCAATTGACAAATGCCATTGGTCGGCGAAGATTCGCACCCATTTATTATTGAAAACTTTATTTCCTAATGGAGACACCGGCTAACTATTTCCCTAATTCCCTTTAGCATTCTCAATTGGCGATAAAAAAAAAAATTCCTAAACCAATCTCTTTCTATATTTTTCCTTTCATTCATATTATTTTTTTGTATGGAAATTTTTATTATTCCAAATTTATTTCATTTTTAGAAAAAAACTTTCCTCACCATCTTCTCTCTTATTTTATGTTTTAACTCACTTTATTTTCTCTATCCTCCTTATTTTCTAATTTCTTACATTTATCTTTTTTTCATATATTAACAATCACATTGTTTGATTAATAGTTCATAAAACATTATTATGGCAAAAAATTATTAATTAAAAATAATTTATGTGGTTAATTAATATTTAGAGTTAATTAATTTAATTCAAATGATGAAATAAAATTAAACAACACTCATATTATTCTAATAAAACATGAGTATATAAAAAAGATATATGAAGTAAAAAATTGCACACTCTGGATGATTAAGGATTTATTTAATCGAATTTTAGCCAAATGTGTTCGATAAGTCTTGTTTAAGAGACTGATGAGTTCGTTCGTCACGTAGAGCGTCTCTTTTCTCTAAGTATAAAGCTTTTTTTTTCAAAATAATACCACTAATAAATTAAAATTAACAATATTAAATTAATTATGTAAACGCTAAACCAATTGATAACTAATTTTATGAAATTAGAGAGAGAAGAGAATTTTTGAATTGTGTAAAAAAAGGAAAATGGGTGGCTATCTATAAAGAATTTTTTTATGAATTTTAGTGTGTATATATATATATATATATATATATATATATATATATATATATATATATATATATATATATATATATATATATATATATATATATATATATATATATATATATAATTTTAATAATTCACAAAATATGGTTTAAAAATAATTTCCTAAAAGATATAATCTTAATTGTAATTGGTTGTATGGTTGGCCTAGTAAGCAATTTATCTAATTGAATAGTTTTGAGAGGTAGGGCCCATTGTAATGAAACCCTCTAAATTTCCCACGCAACAAGGTTATTTTTACAAACATTTGAGAATAATCACCATTGGTATACAATTCTACCCAAAAAAGTTTTCACTCAAACAAAAAATCTCCACCATTGGGATAGCTCTTATGGCTGTTATTTAGCCCGGATGAGGTTACTTTCTTTTTCTTTTTTGAATTTCTATAAAATTGGCTTACTAAAATTAAATAATTTTATAGAAAAGAAAAATTATCAAGAATAATCTAACATTTTCAAGATTTTTCTACAATAATTCCACCTTAATTAATTATGAACAATCCCAACGTTAGGGATATTTTCAAAGTAAACTTAGGTAACCCGATGACCTACTATAGTAGGTAATTTACCAAAAAAGTAAATAAAAATTAATTTAAAATTAAAGAAAAATATAGAAAATTTACATAAAAAATTATAAATAATAAAATAAATCAGAAACTTTTTTCAATATTTTTTATCATTTTTTCGACACTTTATTTTAATTTATTTATAAAAAAAATAAACTTGTTATAGCAAGCCATTCGGTTACATATATAGGTCAAATAACCCAACTCTTCCTAACTTCAAAATAGATCCAACGATCTAATTTTTAATCAAATCCGACTTTAACCTAACTTCAAAATGTATTTAAAACGCAATTCAACATTTCATATATAGGTTAAATAACCCAACTATTAAAGTATTAGGATATGAACTTGTTTTTAGCTCGGCTCACCGTAAGACGGTCTCTTAAAAAATCGATTTAAATCGACCCAAAACACCTTGACCCAAAATCGACTTGATAACCCAAATGAACGCCCGATTCCTGAGAATAAGGGTGACAAAGTTTTAGAGTTTTAGAGCCCTGGCCCTGCATTTAGCATCTAGTTCCTCCGTTTTATTATACTTGCTATATTTGACTTTTTATGCAATCCAATGTGTTATTTTGTTAATTTATATGTTGAAATATACACATCTAAAAATAATAAAAAGTTAATACTATGAAAGTACGTGATTAGAAGATTTAAACAAGATCCAACATAACTATATTTTTACTTACCCATTAACCACAATATATAAATTAAGCTTGAGCGATGAATAGTGCCTATAATTGAAATGTAGCAAGTATATCAAAAAGATGGAAGTATATTGCTACTTGCCATCCAAACTGACCTTTGATTTGTCAGCTACTCTTGTGAGAGACCGTCTCTCAAAGAGACGATCTTAAAATAAGAAGGCACATTTTTATTTTTCTCCTTAATTTATATCAACTAAACTATTTAATTCATATATCTAATGCATCTGTTGAAGAAAGAATCTCTCACAATAAACTGTGTTGATTTGTAGGACACTGGATACTTACCTAGAAGATTATCTAAAAAATTTTGAGCAGCCCAATTACAATCTTACAAAGTGGTGAGTTACAAGAGATCTATGGGCTGTGGGTCTTATTATTGGATCACAATCAACAATGGGCGGCCGCTTTCTTTGGCACCACTTCGTATATGAATTATTTGGACCACTTTACATATCTTGTTAGCCTATATATATAAAGTTTGTCTCAGGGTAAGATCGTTTTATACGCAAAATTAATACTTTTGAGGTATACAAATTTCTAATGGAACGGTCTCACAATGGTAGTATCTCAATTAGGCTGGCTTAATGTATACTTAATGTCTTTAAGTTATCATGTATACCTATAAAATGATCACTTACAATTTTAAGGTGATCACTTCTTATACCGTTTGGTTAGTTTACTAAATGGTTGTAATGAGAATGATTTATGGTGTAAAATTTCATCAAAAGCTCTATATCATTCCCATGGTAATAAAACTTTGATTACAAAAAAGTTTTTTTGTTTACAAATTTTCATTACCATCTAATACCACCTTTCCCAATGGTAATGCAAATGAATTTTATGAAGAAAATGAGATGATTAAAGTTAGACACGCATGGTCATTAAGGTAGCTAAGAGATTTTTCAACCAAAATTACATTAATTTTTCATTTCCGTTACTACCATTTATTATCACTTACCAAATGGGCTGTTAGAGTAATGACTTATAACCTTAAAGTGATCACTTACAACCTTAAAATGATCATATATAAAAATAAACAAATTATATAAATTCATTTGATGATAAAATGGTCACAATACAAAACTTGTTTTGAGGTTTTGTGAATCAGACATTTATAATGACACCCTTCTAAATACATCACACTGTTTTCTTATTATCAAGGAGCTTTGCACAAATTTTAAATAGTTTAGCAATATAAAATAAAACAAATTATGAAATTGTGTAGAAAATAAGAGAAAAACTGAATAAGTGAAAAAATATATGAATGAGAATCAACAAATTTGGTGGGAAGAGGGACATTTTATTAAAGAAAATATAGCAGATGACTTAGGAATAGTTATGGGTTGAGTCTAAACCGAAATTCATACCCAAATAATTTATTTTGAAGAGATCAAGATTTAAACCGAAACTCACAAGCTCTTTAAATTTTGAACTTGACCTAGATTATCGTGTCTAATGGACATAAATTCTAAAATTAATTTTATATGAAACTTTTATTTCATTATATTTACAATTAATCTATGAATTAAATTTAAGAGAGGTTTAGAAAATTATTAGGTTAGAGCCAAATATAAAACGAGTCCAAATAATTATACATCATAGTATATCTTCGACAAATATTTGATTAGCTATTTTTTTTAGAAATCGTCTTTCAGTAAGATAATCTTAAAATTAAGTATTATTGATAATAATGCTTAATCGAACATAGAATCTAAATGTTGGAGATTAATTCTATTTGCCCCTAATTTAGCGAGCTACTTATTTTTTAATTGAATATCTAAACTATTTTCCTTAATATTCAGAACTTTAGTATACTTTATTCCTTGTCTATAATAAATCATTTTTCTAAATTTCATATATATATATATATATATATATATATATATATATATATATATATATATATATATATATATATATATATATATATATATATATATATATATATATATTCTCATGTTGAAAAGCCTTTTATAGTGGTTGTTTTTGTCTATCTTATCGAAACGTTTTATAGTGACGAAACACATCAATAACAAATCTCGAATGACGGTATAGGATGGATTGCATACATGTATGAATCAACTCAACTATCATTAATTTGTGTTTATTATTACACTATTCATTAATATTGAATTTTAATAAAATGACTCAGATCATTACCAACAAAGCCCGACCCAAGACTCATTCCTAATATTCAACTATAAATTTCATTTTGATTTTATAAATTTACTACTGATAATAAAATTTAGCATATTATGAGTACTAAATTTGGAAGAATAAGGGTATAGTAGTCTATCATGTTGGTAGTGTGTGGGTGAGATCTTGTAAGGCTAGCATCCAATGTGGCAGTGTGAAGTGCCTACAATTCGTACAATTTCTTTGTCAACATTATTACGTCCAAACACATTCATTCACCAGCATGCATATTTTCTATTCTACATATGCCATCCATAGTTAGACTTGCCGACACTCTTGGATGATCATATTAATTCATATTAATAAATTAATTCATAATCAAGCATCTTATTTATAGTTTGAATTATTTAATAATTTACTAGAATCTTACAATTAATTAATGAACAATGTCTATAAATATAAGTATTTAAAATATTAAACTGAGTTTTAAAATTGTTTAATAGCCAAGAAAATTAATTGATAAATGACTTATACGTCAAATGAAAACGTTTGCTTTTAAGTCAAAATAAAAAACTTATTTGAATCCTTTACCTTTGATTATTTGTTGGTTTATATTGTTTTCTAATAAACAACCAAACCAACATTAAATTTTATTAAACATATCAATAACAACTGACTTATACAATTAACTTAACAATCAACAAAAAATCTATGGTACTAGCAACTAACAAACGAGCTAACTAAACTAACAAATAGCCAATAAAGCATCCACACATTCTCAATTCCTAATAGGTCGTAAAACCTTTTTTCATATGCACTATAATTTATATATATTTTGATTTTGAATATTTTTAATCATACACATAAATACAAAAAATTAATAATTTGAACATATATATTAGGAATAAGGATGAACTAAATTATATCTCATTTAACTATAATATTCTTATACATTAAAAGAGAAATTTATCAGACAAAATTATTAGATAATTACTACTTTTGGTATTTATTAAGCAAATATTCAAGTCTGATTACCCTCGTGTGGCTGAAAGCCTGAAAAGTTTCCACCCTTTGTGAATTAGTGACATGAGATCGATTCTTACCATTTACAAGTATTATTTATTTGGCCAGATCATCAAAATAATTTCAAGTAAGGTGTTTCAAGTTGGGTTAAAATCAGATTTGTGTTCACAAATACTTCTACATTATTGTAAATCCATGCTCAAGTCAAAGTCGAATTTGATTATTAAGGTCTAGTAAATATTAGATCAAGTCCATTTTAAACATTGTTATTTACAGTTAAAGTAATCTCTCTAATAACCCCCTCTTTACCTGTAGGAATTTTCTATCCTAATCTCGAGTAATCAAAATATTTTTTTTGACTATATTCATTTTATTAATGAGTACTCATGCGTATAAAACACACAAACATATTGTTCAATTTCTGTGCAAAATAGTATTCATTCTCTAAATAAGATAAGACTCTATTTTTAATAAACCAGCCTTTCTAATTAATCATATTATAGGAACTATAAATGTGTTGGTATGAATAGATGCGAAAAGGACGGGGATATGTTGGGTTATTCCCTCATACTTGAAAGAAGAGTCCAATTAGTATTTTAATTATGGGCTTTTATTATTAGTCGGGCTAATAAAATATTAATAATAATAATAAAAAAAACAAAAATATAAAAACAAAAAGAAATAAGGCAGCTGCATTTTTTGGATTACACTCACGCACCAAAAAAAAAAATCAGGGAGTGGCGCGTGGCAGAGAAGGTACGTTACCACGTGTGGTATTGCGTTGATCCGATTGAAGGCCATTCGTATTCCATTTTGCGTCAAATTTTGACACGGTGTTTCTGTCTACCCAACCTACATATTCAACAGTTGGATTATCATTTTGTGCATTATAAGTGGGTAATTTGTATTTTGCCCTAATTTACCCTAATTGTTATTTTACTACTTTTGAGTGATGTTTTAGGGTTGTTTGGTGTTTGTATTGCCTCTAGGCTCTATTGTCTAGAGATGATTTTGGTTATACCCATTAATTTTATTAGTGATTAGTGGAAAAGTTTGGTACCACTTACGGTCCCGTGGTTTTTTCCCGCATTGGGTTTCCACGTAAAAATATCGTGTGTACTTTACTTTCGGCATGTTTACTTTATTATGCTTGATTTTGAGATTATTATTGTTTGTTTGATTGAATTAGTCATTTTAATTTATCTAACAATATAAAGGGAGAAAGCGTCTGTTATATTGTCACTTTTCTAAACAGAATAAGATGACGCCATGGTAAAACATAAACAGAAGAAAATAAGCAGTGTTCTTATTGACTACCTAACTAAATTATTATATAATAGGAGTAAATCACATATATTCTACTAATTAAGTACTAGTGTTTATAAGTGTCCTCTAGCATAAATGAGTCTTTTTTGAGATCTACTTATCATAATAATTAAGCTTTGAATCTCATTATAAAACTGTGTCATTATGTGCCAAATTTAGCTCTAAAAGCAAATATCTTATGCTATCATAGGACGGTTACCCTACCCTTTTTTTTTTCCTTTTTTTTTTTTTTTCCTTTTTTGCTTTTTTGGTTATTTTTTGAAGTGATTCTCAAGAATTGAGTCACTAATATCTTAATGGCTTAGTTAGTAAAAATAATATTAATAATAATTGTAAAAGAATTGAGTATTATATTATGCAATTATTGTGATATATTGGTATTACCTTTGTCTTTGATCACTTTGAAGTTGTGATTAGCTTTGGTTTTTCTATTGTTGCAATCAAACCCATTAAAGATGAAATGGGTTGGGCACGTAGACTGCTCAAGCACGATATGACTTATACGACACGATTATATCTCATTTTTGAGTGGATAAGCACGAGATGATACTATTCATTACACAACTTAGTACGATATAATTTGACACATAACACAACACGTAGACAGTTCAACACGACACAATTTTCATGGTTAAGTCAATAACTCACATGTATTTCTCAAAATAAAGATTGTAGGGTTCTCCTAGCTCCTGAAATGTCACTTAGGATAGTACAATTATTCGAATCTTATATCACCATTATGACCTTTAAATTCTTCTCATACAATTTAATTTAGTGTGGTTTATGAATTTTTATTTCTCATCAAAATTTGTCATGCCATAATCAAAATGTTAAGTACAAACCTCACATTAATAAACCGAACACACCTATTAATTTAACCAAATCAAACATTGATAAACCATACTATATACCTATAAACTAAACCATACATAATTCAGTTTTACCGATTTAAAATTAAGTTATTAAAACACACGCCTAACTATTTAATCTGATTTAACATTTTAAAAAAATATAACCAAACCTCCAACCACAATTATGAAACTACAAATTAAAACAAACCACTAATTTACAATTTAATTCAATTTAATTTGTGATTTAACCCCAATTTTGTGAAGTCTAACAAAGCATGAAAATGGAAAAAAGGTTCCAAAAAGAAACGTCGTAGTAGAATCCCACCCACCAAGGGGGTCCCATAATTAGGTATCATAGTCCCTAAACACCCTTCAACAACATCATATTTCGACTCCCATAACACCCAAACACATTGTACATACACTTGATACCCTTCCCCTAGTCCAGATCTGTCAAAATGGTCGGTCATACAAATTTAAAGTCCGGTCATTTTTGATAGGTTCATTTTTAATTGAATCAATTTTTAGTTCGAGTTGGATTTACGTAAAATCGTAGACCTAACTGGTCAACATATTTTGATTCTTATTCTTATTATTTATATTTTTCTAAAAATATAATATTAACTTTTTATTTTTATTGAAATAAATTTAAATAAATAGAGTTAAGAACGACTCTTAAAACTTTAATGAAGAAATATTAATTAAAACTAATGATGTGAAATTGAAAAATTTGATAAAAAATTATCGAATTCGGACCATAGGAAGGACTTTTGATTAAATTTGAATAAATAAAAATTTTAGATTAAATAACTTTATAACTTGGTAAAAAAAACTAAAGTTTGATACTACAATAAATTTAGGTTTTAAAGTATATTAAGGTCAA
Source organism: Amaranthus tricolor (assembly GCF_026212465.1). NCBI lineage: Eukaryota > Viridiplantae > Streptophyta > Magnoliopsida > Caryophyllales > Amaranthaceae > Amaranthus > Amaranthus tricolor. Next base: position 27,836,583 of record NC_080055.1, read on the forward strand.
AACCATAATAATTCAACTAAAAGAACTTAAGTTGAAGGATTGAATTATTAAGGTGATAACTCGATATATTAATAAGATTGATTTTAATTAATACTACTATATAAGTCTAATTTTCCATAAATAAAGACATTTTGATATTTATATAAGAACTCTGTGATTTTCAATATCTTAGACAATTATATTTTGACATAAATTGTTATAAGAGACGGTTTTTTCGAGAGACGTGTTAGATATATGAGCTAAATAATCCAATTAGTACAAATTAAAGAGAAAATAAGAATGTAGGCTTTTTATTTGAGATCATCTTTTTGAGAGACAATCTCTCACAAGAATAACTGTTTAATTTTCCATTATTGATATCACGGTGAAATACTATTTATAATTAGCATATAAATTTTTTATTTTAAAGTTGTGTACACTACGAGACTTTGAGGTTCATATCGACACCCATTCTTTATCACCGACTCTCTACCCCTAATTCGTAATTTCACTCCTCTCCTTCCTCCCCATTACCCACCCTCATCACTTCCTTTTCCTCACTCACTCTTTCCTCCTCTTTCGTTTCTCCACTTTCTATCTCCTCTTTTCCATGGGTAGTAGAACCCAATCTCACAAGCTCAGCAATGGCCTCTACGTTTCCGGTCGACCCGATTCACAGCCCAAAGAACGCACTCCAACAATGGCTGCTCGTGCTGTTCCCTACACTGGTGGTGATATCAAGAAATCCGGTGAACTTGGTAAAATGTTTGACATTACTTCCACTATTACTACTTCTTCCTCTTCTCTTTCTCTTTCTTCGCCTAGACCTCCACCTTCTCGGGCTTCTTCTCAGCCTAATTCCGGATCGGCCCGATCCGGGCCCAACTCGGGCTCATTACCTCCTAGACTCAGTAACTCTGGTTCCTTCACTAAAAAGTCTTCTGGCCCACTTTCTCTCCCTGCAACCGGGCTTATTACTTCAGGCCCGATTAGGAAGTCGGGCCAACTTGACGGGTCGGGCCCTCAACAAATGGGTTCTGTTCCAAATGCTGTTCCTGTTGGTGGGTCAGGGAAAATGGTTTATGGGTCATCTGTTACTAGTTTAGGGAATGGAGGGGTAAAGTATGGGTTGAGGGTTTCTAAGGCAGCAATGTGGATACTTGTGATTGTAGTTTTAATGGGTTTGCTAGTTGGGGTTTTTCTCATGGTTGCCGTTAAGAAAGCATTGATTTTGGTGGTTGTTGCGGCGGTTTTGGTTCCGATTTTTGTCGGATTAGGGTGGAATTATGCTTGGAAGAAGAGGGCAATTTTGAGTTTTGTTAAGAAGTTTCCAGATGCTGAGCTAAGAGGTGCTGTAGACGGGCAATTTGTTAAAGTTACTGGAGTGAGTTTTTCCCCTTTATATGTCATTTCTTGATTAGATTTTGTTGGGATCTTTATTATTTTGTGATTTTGATATTTTTTGGTCAAGTTTGTCATTTTCTATGAAGTTATTAGATTTGACTTGTTTAATGTTCAATCTTTTGGTTTGGTAGCTGGTTTATGCTATATATAGTCATTTCATATGGTAAAGTTGGACTACTATTAGCAAGTAGTTGAAGGTGTTGGAAATTTACTTGTTTGTTTGATTCATTCTATTTTTTGGTCAGTGATAAGACTAGTTTGTAGTAACTAGTAAGTGATAAATGGTGTAAATAAACACATAGAAAAGTGAATTTGGATTGTGGCATTGGGTTTAAACTTCCTATCACTTTTTACTTATAGCTCGTCATTTAGAAGGATAAGTTTATCAAATAATTTCAAATCATAATAATATAACCCCTAATATTGATTGGTGATGTGCCATTAGAGTAAGTTGCAAGTAAAAAGTGATACGGAACTTATATATTTCCAGATTGATATCGCGATTGGAGATTTATGCTCGTTGAGCTATTTAATGGATGTCGATGGAGAGGTGTTATAATGATATACCCTAATGTGTGCCTTTTAAATTTATCCATTGATTGAAGATTCATACTTTTTGAGCGATTTGATAGAAGAGCGAAATTAATAGAAGTGAATGGGAGCTTTGTACAAATTTTAGTGTGTGCTTGTGTGCATGGTTGTTGAAGTGGTCTTGTATTGTGATTTTGTAGTTCCACGAACGTTTTTCATGTTTATGAGTTTATCATGTGAAATGTAGTTGTTAGTAAGCAAGTAGAGCTTATCACTTGTGAATAGAGGGTGAGGAGCAACATTTTTTCTTTTCCTTGCATATATGTAAAATATATATGCATGTATAAAGATCTTATGAAGTAGAATTTGGAGAATGGAGACTATTGTGAGATACAATTTATTTACAAGGGCTATTGTATTAAGAAAATCTTGTTCTCCAAAAATATGAAAATATCTTAATTGTTGAGGGCATGAGGGAAGGGGTTTTTGAATATCTCTACTATGTAAGTTCATAAGTCAAAACTATTTTTTTTTACAAAAACAATGCAAAATATCTTTTATGTGAATCCTCGTAATTTTAGAATTATGCTTCACAAGGCCTTTTTGTGTATTAGATACAATTGACCCCCTTGGGCATTTGTAGTTGTTTCTAGACAGCTAAGCATAATTTTTAGAACATCCTAACTTCAATTACGCTAACAAAATTTTGATGTCAAGGAAGCATATTGAATTAAACTACTAGAAAAAACCTTTTAGAGAAGTATCCTCTAAAAAATCTATAAAGAAGCGCCTTGAATCTTCTAGAATCCTCATTAAGATAATGGCTTGCGAAGTTTTTGGGCCTTAAAAGCTCATTCATTCTCCATTGTGGCACATTGTATTTTGCATTGCCCCGTGTCCATTGGGTCAGATGGTAGTTAGCATAGCAGAACTTTTAGTTAGTTGGAGGAGTACATACCGCATGTTGGTTTATTACTGCCTCTCAATCTTATTGTTATCTTAATCTTTTATTCACGTGTATTTTTTTGTTAATTTTTACTCAGTGAAAAGGTTGGCACTTTTCCTCTATATGGTAGTGTACTAGCATTGTACCTTGGGATTTTAATTTAATCATTCAGTCCCTGTCGTTTTGTTTTGTTGTGCAAGATCCTTGATTCTTAGTGAATCAAGCAGCTTTCAAAGTGATATATGTGTAGTGATTAGTGACACATCCCAAGTTGTAAGACTTGTAACTCTCCAATAACTTGTTTGGAGTGAACTCATCATTGATGTGCGACCGTAAAGTTTGTAATTATTATTGTAACATATATTTTAAAGTAAACTGCCTAGACAAGCCAAGTTTGCTTGCTTACATACTCGGTGCACCATCTTTGAATCTGTCGAAATTTACCTAAAATTGACCATGGATATAGAATTCTATCAGTTATCATGGTGTAACTGTGTAAACATTCTTTTTCGGCTTCAATTATTAGCTAATATTACCTGAATCAAAATATATTTTTCTGGATACAGGTTGTTACATGTGGTAGTATACCTCTTGAATCATCATTTCAAAGGGTACCTAGGTGTGTGTATGTGTCAACAGAGCTATATGAATACAAAGGATGGGGTGGGAAAGCTGCAAATGCTAAACATCGATGCTTCTCATGGGGATGCAGGCATTCGGAGGTCAGTTGACTTTTATTTAACTTATTTAATAGGCATATCTCGGAGATCTATTTTTGTTTAAGTATTGTTGGATGAACTGCTGGTTAGGTGTTCATTTAGTTACCTTGATGATTTATGATTTTTGTGTGGGTTTTTGTTTTGTTCAAGAATAGAAGCATGAGATTTTTTCCCTTTATGTGATGTGCACAAAATAGTTGTTGACAAAAAGTTCTTCTGCCACTTGAACAATACCGTCAGAACTTTTATCCTCTCCTTTCCCAACTGGAAAACACCGTCTTTCACTAAGGAATTTGTGAATGATTACTGGAGTTGAGTTTTACTCAATTGCTGGAGATCCAAGTTGGTGGTAATGTGGAATTGATATACTACTCTGACTTGCAGCAGCTTTTAACCCCATTTAGAGAACACAAAGAAATAGGCTTGCGTATTATAAAGATGTTTCTGGGTTACAAAGAGCTAAGACTTGGAGACCAATAGCATATTGTGCTGTCTGCAACAGGATATCTATTGCTGTTTCACCTTTTCCAACGGATTAGACTAGCTAGAGCACATTGATGACTAGTTAAAAATTATTTTAAATTAACTTGATTTTACCATGATCTGATGCACCTTATTTAATTAAATGATATAGTTGGAATTTTGGATTAGTGATGACGACTGTATTGTTGGAACCCAATCCCTAATGCCTCTGGCCTCCCCTCTCCTAGTCCTTTTGTGTTTGGCTAAACCTTGCACCTCAAAACTAGATATACGAGAAAAGGGGACATAGGTATACTTGTTACTGAGACTGCCTATTAGTTTCTGCTATTGTATTAGCCACTAGTTATTCACAAGAACCACAACCACATTCACCATTCGGTATATTACCAAGAGAAACGATGTCACCAATTCTAAAATAACTGACCGCTAAACATAAAGCTCAACCAATTTAATAATATGAAAATGAGAATTTCATCATCTTTCAGTGAAGTAGCCTCAATCTAAAACCACGATTCATGACATGAATCAATCAACAATAAGATCTAGTAAAGTACTGGTTTCATTATCCAGACTCAGTGTTCTGTGACACATTTTCATGCATCCAATGTTTGAATGCAACTGGAAAAGATAAAGGTGGATGGCGCAGTGGAGGATAAAGAAGTGAAGGGGTGGTGGGCAGTTGTAAAATTTGAATGAGAGTTTGGTGAAGGATATGAGAGGGCAAGCTTAGAGATAAGGATAAGACGGAAAATGACCGACGAGGATGTGTTTTCATTATTACAAAATTTTATTTTTCGGTGTTCTAGGCTTCTAGTTATGCATTTCATATCTAACCTGATACAAACCTTGAGTATGAACCAAGAAGCCTGAGTAATCGGATGTCTGGTCGGCCATTATGACTTTCTGTTGCTGACTTAAATTTCTACACTTTATGCATTACCTGTATTAAGATGTGCGGTATTATTTCTTGTGAGATTCTCTTTGCGTGATTCCATATGTAAAAGATGTGAAAAATCCTTTTTGTAGAAAAAGGTTTGATCTTTTATTAATCTCTTTATAAATCATTGACTTTTTCAGTATCTGAATCTTCTCCTATTGGCAGAAACATGTAGCTGACTTTTATGTATCTGATTTCCACTCCGGATTAAGAGCCCTTGTTAAATCCGGATATGGCGCAAAGGTTGCACCTTTAGTGGAACCTGCAACTATTGTCGACATAAACAAAGAAAACCAAGAGTTGTCTCCAAACTTCTTGCAATGGCTTGCTGACCGTAGCCTTTCAAGTGATGATCGCATAATGCGCCTTAAAGAAGGGTAATACTCTCTCCGTACGATTGCAGGGTTTCATCTTCAAATATTTATTCCGAGTAGAATGCAATTTCTTGTATGTACTCATCTTCCACACTTGACAGGCATGTTAAAGAAGGTAGCACAGTCAGTGTTATGGGCATCGTAAGACGCCATGACAACATCCTCATGATCGTACCATCTACCGAACCCATCTCCACCGGCTGTCAATGGTTACGTTGCCTCCTCCCGATGTTTGTGGAAGGTTTAATACTTTATTGTGAAGACAACCAAAATTGTGAAGTGATCCCCGTGTAAGTACATACGGAAACCTTGTTTCCTTTCCGAGTTTTTTTCTTTGAGTTGGATTCCACGAGTACATATCTGGCAAGCGAAAAACTTGCAAATATGGCACGGTGCACTCCCATCCTATTTGTCCATATCTTCTGCTCGTTAAGTGTATGTAAAGCGACCTCAAGCAGACGCAAAAGTGGGCTCAGAGGATGATGCACGTGTGTAATAATTAAGTGTTTACTAGAGTCGAGTTCTTGTAAACATTCTGTGTTTAATCGGATCAAATCGAGTTTAGGGGAGAAGAAGTTTTCCCCATCAATACTACGAGAAAACCAAGGTTAAGACTTTGAGCCACGTATATTCTAAAATCTTCGGTGTAAATAAGTTACAACAGATCTGAAGAGCCTTATTTTCTTTTCTTTGCATTTTTTGTCGGCTTTTGCAATTTCGTTCAAGGTAGCATACTTCACAGTAGTTTTTACTGTATTCATTATAAATTGAGGGTCCTTCCTGTTCTAATCATGTAAGCATATATATTGCGATATGATATGTTCTTTCTTTTGTGTTTTCTCGTGTTGATTTGCAGTTGCTCACCTTGCTGCCTTAAGCCTTTTTCTGTTTTTCTGAGTTTGTTACATTTTGCAAAGTGCAAACCACCGTGTGCTCTTTTACTACAAATGTGTTGCAAAACGAGAAGGATCAATGATTATAGCAAAACTATCGCTTTTTGCACAACTATCCTTGCTAAAAAGGGAAGAGTCATCTTGGGGTACTTTTAAAAGGAGAAACCCTTTGACCAAAAAATTAAAATCTAAAGCTCCATTCTTAATTTATCAATAGTAAATACTATCTATATAGAAATGGTGAAAAAAAAAATATTTCTTCTATTACATTATACTTGTCATACTTTCTTATTTAATCGTTTCAAATTAATTGCTATACTATTACTTTTGGTAGATACAATTCTTAATCAAATGGACAAAATGTAATCATGTAAATGTCTATTTTTTGCCATTTTTATCTTACCTCATAACTCATTAGCTTTTATATTTATTATTTTAGGGGTTATAATAGTCTTTTTAAGATAAAGATTTTTAATTTTTAATTCTTATGTAAACCCTTGTGTAGCGAGTAAAACAAAGAGTATATAATAACTGTTGCAAAACAAAAATGTCTTGTGTTTTAGAAAATAGAGGAAGAATTGGAGTAACTTTTAGAGTTTCTATCTGCCATTAGTAAACAATAATGTCTCTTGTATTAGAAAATAGAGGAAGAAATCAAATAATGTCTTGTGTAATAGAAGTTTATATTTGCCTCAAAAGCAGGCGAGTGGCGACTGAGAGTATTGATACTTATTTCGAGTGACTTTTGGATTTCTATCCCCTATTTGAATCGAATGATTCAGAACACAAGGCAAGAAATATAAGCCAAACTTGCACGATTCTTGGTTTTACTCTCTCTCGACATTAAAGAGCCCTTGTCGAAAACTGAATGCCAAATTCCTTTATAAAATGCTATAACCGACGTTTGGGGCTAAAGATCAATGAATAGTTACAAAATATTGTGCCAACAAAGAGTTAAGTTACACTAAAGTCGAGAAGGAAGTCCTCCAGCAACCACCAGTGTTTCTCCAGTGATATAAGAGGCATCATCAGAAGCCAGAAAGGCAGTTGCAGCAGCCATGTCTTCTGTGGTTCCAAGCCGTTTAAGTGCTGCCTTCTCTTCTAAATCCTTCCGCTGAGATGAAACAGACAGTCCACAAGACATACCCGATATTTTAAAAGTGCGACTTTTCACAAAACTAGTGAAAACATTAGTTTCAAAGATACTTACAACTGATTCATTACTAGTGATAAAATCAGCAAAACGGGTAGGTACAAAACCAGGAGCAACACAGTTGACACGAGTATTTGGGGCCATCTCAGTTGACAATGCCTAATCAATAATAGAGAATAAAAATACGAAGTGGTAATGTTCAAAATAGTTTTACGTATCAATAGCGTGTTTAGAGCATATTAAAACTTGAGTAATACCTTTGTAAGTCCAAGAAGAGCGGTTTTTGTCACTCCATACATACCCATAGATGCTGGAGGTTGAAAAGCTGTGATTGATGAGATGAAAACTACTGAGGATCGGTTTGTCAAATGGGGTGCTGCATCCTATACAAGACAACAATAAAGATTGGAAGCTATAATATCACGACCGTAAAATCGACAACCCCTTGAACAAGAGAAACAGAGAGGGGAGAGGGGGATTAATCATGAGCTGAACAGAATTCATGTGTCTGATGAGGTGTCCTTTCGGGTCTTAGGGTCAATTTCAAGTCAGGTGTTACGGGTCGGTTCAAAATCATGTCTTGTGTTCACATTGATATTTACATTATTTTAAATTCATTTTGAAGTCGGGTTAAGTCGGGTTCGGTTCCAAGGTCGGGTAAATATCGAGTTATCGGGTCTATTTTGTACACCTCTAGTCTGATGATAATGATAGTGTTTTGTCTAAGCCAGTGATATCCACACAAGAAGTATAAATCAGCAAGCATGGCTCAACAAGGCTAAAAAAGGTTGGAAGCAAGACTGGGAGCACGGTTGACAGGGAATAGCAACAGTAGAGGAGCGCAGAATCATCACCTCCACCAGATTATCACGCCGACTCGTCAATCATCAACAGCTCATTGCCAAGGTTGCACCGAAGTGCCGCCAAGATTGGAAGCTGAACTGAACTAAAGCAATCACCAAGAAGGAGAAGCCACAACTCATATGCCTATGACATCTTGGCTCTCATTGCGAGTAGAACGTTCAGTGGGAATGAAACACAAGTTTACGTACTTATTTAGTCTGTTCAATTTTTTAACCGTTGAGTACTTGTGCTCAAGGTAAAATTAGTTGCTCAAGGAGAGTTTGATCTCTTACAAAAATGTTTAGTTAAGTCATAATAAATGAATGATATGTAGGGATGTAGTATTCACTTTTGACACAGCAGAGTTGAGTAATTGAATTGATTTTAATTGACCAAAATTGTTTGTGCGCGAAGTTATTTTCAGATATAGCAATTAAGGCCTTTTTCGAGGAGATTTAGAAGAGTTACGTATCAATTAAAGAGGTTGTACGGGAGAGTAGCACACCCCGTTCATCTAGAGTTGAACCAACGGTACCTAAACATCATCGTGACGAGTGTTACTCAAGAAAGTATCTTCCGCTGAGGCACATACAAGTATACAACTAGTTGAGTAATCCCAAGAGGATGTTTCATATAAAGATTGGGATTTATATAGGGATTTGAGCAAAAGAAAAATAATAATAATAAACGAGCCAATTCTAAGAAGCAGTCTAATTGACATCACGCATTTTCTTTCGACGTTTGAAGTGAGTCTTTCAAATTGGTCCACGAAATCGCAAAGTAATATCAAGTAGTCTTCTTTTTTTTTTTGATAAAAAATAATTGAAGTTGGTTGTGTTGAATTGCGAGCAGTTTAGGTTCTAGCAAAAATTACCTGAAGAAGAAGTATTGAGGCTTTGACATTGATATCCCATAACTTATCTAGGACAGATTCTTGTGTATCTAATATAGCATTTACAGTGGGATTAGCAGCCGCATTAGATATGACCACGTCAATTTTTCCATATTTCTGCAAGCAAAGCAGCAGCATCATTGAGCATACAGTCTTAAGTAGAACAAAATCAAATAGACCAACTGACTATGCAACTGAAATAGCAACGTAGAAAGTAGCCTTAGCTTTACAAAAACCTGGAAGTTGTAACAGATGTACAAGACATCAAGAGAACTGAGATATACGCCTAGGTCATTTTATCTAAAGTTCTGACGGCCTGTCTGGTAGGTAGTATCAAACGGTGGTAATGAGAATGAAAACTAATGTAATTTTGGTTGATAAATCTCTTGGCTACCTTGATGGCCATGCTTGTCCAACTTCAATCATCTCATTATCTTTATAAAATTCATTCCAATGCATTACCATTCGGAGAGGTAGTATTAGGTGGTAATGGAAATTTGTATACAAAAAAAAATTTTTGTGATCAAAGTTTCATCACCATGGGATTGACATGGAACTTTTAATGAAATTTTACAGTATAAATCATTCCCATTACCACCATTTACTACCATTAACCAAACGAGCCATGAGGGTTTACTACTACTATCCAAGATGTACTTGTGCATTAGTTTGGACAATGTAGACTAATCTGCAGTAGCTGATGAGAAAACAACCTTTGCTATATAGAAGTACGCTTAAAACATCAAGCATACCAACAATTCAATATCGAAACAAGGCCGCACCAACGTATCATAAAGGTTTTTAAACTTACCACGACACAAATACAGCAATAAAACCCTCATTGACCGCAAGATTTGTTTTGTAATCGTTACAACGATCAGATCGAAACCATATTTTTGCAATATGGTCACTAGACAATAGAACACTTGTAGATTGTAGCAAAGATCATATGTCAGTTTTGACACTCATTTCAACACTGAATTACATTCAATTGGATATATTAACCAACTATCAGGGATAGGAATGGGCACCCAAAACATTATAATCATTCTGAATGAAGGATTTCACAAATTTAATCAATGGGATTATTTGCAACAACATAAGGAACAATAAAGAACATTGATACAAGATAAACCACTTTGTCCCCTATCATTTACTATAAGCACCTCCTAATATAATCAAGAAACCAAGAATTTGCTTTAGATTAATCAAAACATAGAGAACAATAGATTAAGCAGAGAAAATTTGGGACCTTAACAGTAGAATCAATTAGATTCTTCCTCTGCTGAGCATTTGAAACATGGCAAGGAACACCAAAAACTTCAATCCCTTTACTCTTAAGCTTCTCAACCGCTTCATCCACATTTTTCTGCAACAACCCAAATCAAAACATACAAAACCCATTTGAATTCCAATGCATAAAAATCAACAACAATAGAAACACCCCTAATTCATCGAAATTCAGAAATTCAACAGTCGTAATTTCATAATAAAGCTACAAATTAATGAAATTTCAAGCTTTTAAAACCAATTTTTACTCAAAGGAAGAGAAGCAATTAAAAAATAACCTGCTTGCGAGATGAGATGACAACAGAAGCTCCTTCCAGACCAAGACGCTCCGCGATGCTGAATCCGATTCCCTGAGTTGAAGCAGTGATTATGGCTACCTTGCCTGTGAATCGCTTACCAATTTTCTCCATTATTATTCTAATCAAATTTTCGATTTTTTCAAGTGTCCAGCAATTACAGTTTGGTTAACGCCTATCAAGTAGGTGGAAAGTTAACGCAGATGTGGAATTCAATAATTCATTCGTTTAACAATTTATTAACTACATCTCATAGAACTTACTCCAATTTGTAATTATGAACCAAAAATCAATTTTGGTGGAGACGTCCCTTATTCAAATGGGGTAGAAGAACTTGGATAATTATTGAAACTACGGTATTGATTTGTATAGCCGACTCCAATCTTTTAAAATTAACAAAACGTGGGTGAAAATTATTTCATATTTCTAATGTTACTTTGAAATTGTAGATGGCACAAAGGTAAAAAGTTGTCAAGAGAATAAGAAAAAATTTATGTTGCGTAAATGTTAAGAGGTATAAAAAAATGTGAAGATGAAAGCTAAACATGAAATTTATGTCGTATTGAAATAAAGTAAAAAGTGAAAATGTAAGTGAAATATCAAAATAAAGTTTGATAAAAATATATTGATCATAATTAGTTTTTAAAAAGTTATAAGAAAATGTGGGCGAAAATTATATTACTTTGAAATAGTAGATAGCACAAGGGTTAAAAAGCTTTTAGGGAAATAAGACAAAATTTATATTGTGTGGATATTGGGGTATAAAAATATTGTGGATATTGGGGTATAAAAAACTTGGGGATGAAAACTAGACATGACATTCGTGTCGGGTTGAGCCTTTTAGGGCTTTGCCGAAACGACAACATTTTTGGCATGTCATGCCTTAATGGGCCACAAATAGTAATAGGTCGTGTCGTGCCATGCTAGCCATATTAAAATAATGGCATGTGATACGTCATGAGCCTGCGAGCAACGAGCAATGAAAAAATCATTTGTTGTCTGACTCGAGGGGGGGGGGGGGGGGGGGTGTGGGGGTGGTGGGAATTGCAGTCCACACGCTCTTTCAAAATGAAAAACAACTAGTCATTACATTAAGATATTTCGTGCACTTAACACAGAAAGTTACGCTAGTTTCAAATTTGGTTTTCAATACAACCTTGTCAAAGAAGACCCAACTTATATTACCACCTATAGACTATAGTCACCTTACCAAATACCAAGTAACATTGAATGTTCCATACCAGTTTGGCAGTGTGAACAATTTGACTCACTACTTTTCAAGTTCTTTTTATTAAGAAAAAGCCAACATGCCCATATGATAAAAGGTACCTACTTCATGTAATAACTCTTAATTATACCCAAAAACAATCTAAAATGACTACCAAAATCATAATCTTCTTCTTTTTTCACTTAATTTGTAATGCAGCTTCAAATTATCTTTCAAAAGGTTCATTTTTATCAGTTGAAGATGCTTCTTCAAATTTCCTTATTTCCCCTTCTAAAACCTTCACTTGTGGCTTCTACACATTCAACAAAAACACCCATGCTTACTATTTCTCCATTTGGTTCACTAACTCTAAAGAAAAAAACATTGTTTGGACTGCAAATCAAGAAAAACCTGTTAACAGTCGAGGCTCGAGACTCACTCTAAGCAAACATGGAGCCTTAATCTTGACAGATTTCGATCGATCCTTTGTTTGGATAACAAACACTTCCTCAAATCCAGTTGATCGAGTAGAACTCCTCGACTCTGGGAACCTTGTTCTTAAGGATCCTAGAGGCAATGTCCTCTGGCAAAGTTTCGATTTTCTGACTGATACATTGCTTCCTAACCAAATCTTCACCAAGAATCAAAAACTAGTTTCTAGAACATCCCCTGAAGTTTTGTCTTCTGGGTATTTCAGTCTCTTTTTTGATGATCATGTGTTGAATATGGTCTATGATGGACCTGAAATGTCAAGCATTTATTGGCCTAATCCTGATAATGACATCTATCAAGATGGTAGAACAACTTACAATAGTACTAGGGTTGCAATTCTAGATGATAATGGCACATTTTTTTCAAGTGATAGGCTAAAATTTAGTTCATCTGACATGGGTTTTGGGGTTAATAGAAGATTAACAATTGATTATGATGGAAATTTGAGGCTTTATAGCTTAAGTACATCATCAAGATTATGGATTGTAACATGGCAAGCTATTAGTGAACCTTGTAGGGTCCATGGTCTATGTGGTAGGAATAGGATTTGTGTAAATAGTCCTAAACCAAAGTATTCATGTCCTCCACACTATGAACCAACTAGTTTAAGTGATTGGATTAAAGGGTGTAAGCCTATGTTTAAGCATAGTTGTAGGAACTCTCAATTCTTGGAGATACCTCATGCTGATTACTATGGTTTTGATCTTACTTATAATCAAAATATTTCTTTTGAAGATTGCCAAAAGCTTTGTTTAGGGGATTGTCATTGTCATGCTTTTAAACATTCGATAAGGTCGGATCACTTGTTTTGTTAAACGAAAGGCGATCTTTTTAATGGTTATCGAGGTGATTATAGTAGCTAGTGATGGCCACGGAGCTGGTTACTCGGAACCGAACCGGTGCCGAACCGCTTGAAACCGTCCCGGAACCAGAACTGTTCGCGACAGGTTCCAAACCGACCCGAACGGCGGAACCGTGAAACCATCGGAAAAAGTTTCTGGAACCGTGAACCGCCAAAAAACCGCCTGAACCGGACCAAACAACTGCGGGCCGGTTCACCCGGACCACAGGTTCCAAGGAATCGCCCCGGAATCGGGAACCGGACTGGACCGGTTCACCCTGCCCAACGGTTCCTTGGAACCGAAACCGGGTGGTTCACCCGGCCCAGCGGTTCTTTGGAACCTATCAAAAACTAGCCATTAACTAGCCGTTGGGGAATTTTTGTATAAATACTCCACACTTTCAATCATTTTCGTTCACAATTCATCTCTTAATTATGCAAACGCAATTATTCTCTTAATTACATAATTAGTCTTTTAATTATTTATTTATTTCTTAATTCCATTATTATTTCATTATTATCATGTCTTCTTTTTTGAAAAAAGCATCTAAAAAGTTACCAAAGTGACAAAATCATTGAGAGGCTAGCTCCAAAAGAAAGGCCACTTCAACTCTGTCGGTATCAACAACACCTTCGGTTAGTAATTATAATTTTGAACCAAATTATGAAGGTATGACCAAGAATTACACGATTTTGCAGAAGAAGTGGAAAGAGAAATACAAATGGAAGAAGAACAAGAAGAGGAACCAACGACCTCTATTGGGATACATAGATCTCAACAGTCATCAACGAGATCAAATGAAGAACAACAACAACAAAGACAAGCTCGTGGTAAACGAGTCAATTTTCAAAGTATCGGTTAGTTTTATAATTTTATTCTTCAAATTGATTAAATTTTAAATTATTATTTATTTATATATTGTGGTATTTGAGTATGTCTTTATATTTAAATTTAGATGAAGATGAACTAGTAAGACAACCTTTTCCGGCAATGCCGCCTCCTAGTGGTAGAGTTGTTTCACATGTGTGGTCGTATTTTGCAAAAGAACCAACCGACAATCCGAATGCTTTCTTATGCACTTGTCAAATTTGTGAAAGTCAAGGGGTAAAGCCCTTAGTTTCATGCAATTTCATCAGAGGTAAATACTTTTTAAGTTTTTATACATACATGATATTTATATTTTGTAAATCAAGAATGTATTAAAAATTCGTTTATTGTGTTTTGTGAATACGTGTTAGGTGGTGGTATGAGATCTTTTAACAAACATTTTTTCATATGTTTACGAACCAAACGTCCACTTAGTAATAAATGAATGTATTACTATTTTTATCATTTTCTTAAACATTCGCATGATGATACTTAGTGATGGCCATAGAGTGAGTTACCCGAAACCAAACCGGTGCCGAGCAGAACCGGAACCGTTCAAGTCTAGGTTCAAGGTATGACAAAGAACTACGTGGGCTTTGATTCCTTCGGGATACGTAGGCAGCTTAGTTTTCTTTTGGGTACTAGGTTCAAGTCCATTTTCTCCCTCTTTTTTTATTAATCATTTTTATCGTTCCTTATTAATTTATTTTTTTCCTTCTTTTTAGTAAATATCTTGATAATAATGACAAACAATGAATTTCGCTCATAATCAAGTAATCATCAAAGGTACGTCTGCATTATTATAGTATTTTTATATTATGTTTAAAGGAAAAATAAGAATAGAAGGGATCGTTCGAATCAGGTTCCACATGGAACCGGAACCGCCGAAACCGCCAAGAAACCGTTTGGAACCGCTCGGAACCGGAACGTTCGAATCAGGTTCCACATGGAACCGGAACCAGAACGGAATCGGCCCAACCCGGACTGTGGCCATCACTAGTAGCATCTATATTAGACTTCCGACACACCCACCTAATATGTCTGAACCTAAAGTTGTTCTAAATGTTTCGCGTTTGAATTGTGGAGGTGCGATTAAGAACATGGTTTTATTGAACGAAACGTATAATGATGAATCGAATCGAAGTAATAAGTGGGTTTATTTGTACTCTTTTGGAGGGGCAATCGGAGCAATTGAAGCCATCATTTTGGGTGCAAACTGGGTTTTCCTTTTCAAGAAACATCGGATTTCAGCTTCTTTGGAAAAAGGTATCAAACTGTATCTAGTCAGTTTCGGAGTTTTAGCTATTCTGAGCTTAAGATGGCAACCGAAAAGTTCAAGCATGTTCTTGGGAAAGGAGGGTCAGGTGCAGTTTACAAGGGTATATTAGCAGATGATCGAGCAATAGCCGTGAAGAAATTAGAAAACATAGTCCAAGGCGAAGACGAATTTTGGGCAGAGGTGAGCACATTAGGAGGGATAAATCATATGAACTTAGCGAGAATGTGGGGGTTTTGCTCAGAAGGAAGACACAGGCTTTTGGTGTATGAGTATGTAGCAAACGGGTCGTTAGACAAACAGTTGTTTTCATCCTCGGATGCCAATAATAACGTGATTCTAGAATGGGATACGAGGTTCAAAATTGCATTAGGCACGACAAAGGGCTTAGCCTACCTTCATCATGAGTGTCTAGAATGGATTATCCACTGTGACGTGAAGCCTGAAACATACTTCTAGACGCGGATTTTGAGCCTAAAATCAGTGATTTCGGGCTAGCAAAGTTATGCCAACGAGGTGGTGATGACTTATCTAAAGTGCCAAATATTAGAGGTACGAAAGGCTATATGGCACCCAAATGGACAACAAACCTTCCACTAACAGCGAAGGTTGATGTCTATAGCTTCGAAGTTGTGTTACTCGAACTGATAAGAGGTATTAGATTGTCGTGTTGCGAAATAGACGATGAACATTTAGAATTCACAAACTTCATTCGTTATCGAGATCATGAATCGTTGATGGAGGAACTTGTGGATCCTGGAAGGGAAATTCAATAGAAACCAAGCTGTTAAGTTGATTGAGGTTGCACTCTTATGTGTAGAGGATGACAGGAATAAGAGGCCTACAATGGAATCAGTTGTGCAACTTTTAGCTGAATGTGAAGATACATCAATGTGTCAATAAATATTCCAATTAACAAATGATCAATCAATTATTACAAAATACATATCAAATTAAACAATAAATTAAGTAATTATATTTAGTTGTTTAAGTAGGTCCAAAATCATATTAAATATTAAGTAATTATTTGATACATATTTTAAGTCCGAAATATATTGAATTAAGTTTAAATTAAAATGACTTAAGATAATTGTCTTTGGACAAGATTATATTTGAATTGAATTTAAATGAAAATGTGTGTTTAAGAAGTCTTACATGTTTAAATGTTAAAATGTATTATTATACGTTTTGTTGTTTAAATATTTGAATAAATGAGTTGCTTGGAAATCAAGGTTTACTTATTACAGGTTTTCCTATAAATAAGGAGACATTTTGAATGTTAATTAGAAATAAGAAAAAGTAATTAAATTAAGCTAAAAAATAAGAATTTAATTTAAATAATATTTACATTGTTTTATTATTTGAATTATTGAATTTTAAATACCTTGTATGAGTATTAACGTGGCAGCTCAAGAGTTCAAATAGCTAAAAATAGCAATAAAAGACGAGCTTCTTCAGTGGAGCGTCAATTTGAATTAAGGCTCAAAGTTTTGAAGACTGACTCAGATGAATCAGATTAGCTATATTTTCGGATGAAGCTTCCTTGGCTTGCAAGATTATATTGAGGCGTGGCATATATATACATATATATATATATATATATATATATATATATATATATATATATATACATATATATATATATATACATATATATATATATATACATATATATATATATATATACATATATATATATATATATATATATATATATATATATATATATATATATATATATATACATATATATATATATATACATATATATATATATATACATATATATATATATATATATACATATATATATATATATACATATATATATATATACATATATATATATATACATATATATATATATATATATATATATATATATATATATATATATATATATATATATATATATATGAGGCTTCATTCAAAGATTAAGTTAATAGAACACTTTTCATAATTTTCTCTCTTTTTGAATTAAGATTTTATATTCATAAAGCGTTGTAAAAACTTAGTTTATCTAACTGTTTCATTTGTAATATGTTTTAGAGTTAAAAAAAATTAGAACTTTTGATTATAATTACGCCTAAGTTTGAAATACTTTTTAAAGTATTCAATTTGTTTTCTCTTTTGTGAGATTGGAATTAGTACTTTTATTAAGGGAACTTGTAAGACGTTCTTCAAGGGGAAGAACGTGATGAGAGAAGATAGAGAGATCTTCTAAGTTGTCTTAAAGTTAATTAATAAAAGGCGTTGAATTCTACGGGTTGGAAGAGAAACCATAGGCGGGGGAGTAAGCTATTAATGGCTGAACCTCGTTAACAAATCCCTTGTTTTTGTTTAAGTTTATTTTCGCACATATTTCATAGATATATTATTCGACTTAAAACAGTTCTAGAAAACTGTTTTGAAAGGTTTCACAAACTCTTGAGCTTACCTTCTAGAAAAATTTTTAAACGGGCATACTCTTTATTCACCCCCTCTAAAGAGTATTTGATCTTCAATCAATCTTCAAGTAGTATAAGTGTAAAACAATAGTCTACATGCATGAACAAATATGATCTTATCTCAAGGAAAAAAAAAAAAAAACAAAAAAAAAAAAAAAAACTCAATTATACACTAGTCTCAATTTAAAAAGAAAAATTATCTGAAATTATATAATTTTTTGCTTATTTCCTATAATAATTTCAATTTTTAATTAACTAAAAATAATATTAACTTCGGAGGTCAATTCCTAAAATATACAAACATGTTAAAAATCAAACTATAAGAAATTATATAACAGAAAAATGGTAAATTAACTACTATACTAAAGTTGGTGTTATTCTAAAAAAAAAAGCCTCTAAATTTATGTTATTCATTAATTAATCAAAAATTGATCTTATTATAGAGAAATTAACGAAATATTGCATTTCTTTTCAATAACTAAACATATCTCTTTTATGTCCAAGTTTTTTTTTTATAAAAGTATAGCTATTAAAAAACAGAGGTTATCAAGAAGAAAAATAGATAGTACTCCTATCACATTAGTCTGGTCTTTTTGTGTATCCTTAGGCATAATATACGTACATGAAAAACAATTTCATAAAGAAAACCGTTTAAGTCATTCATTATTATTGAGAATTATGTCTTATTTCAGTTGAAAAAAAATCGTAATATTTTTTTCAAAAACGATCATAAGTTAAATTTTTAAATAATATTACCCTTTCCTTGCCGTATCTGGTCTGTAAGAATAAAAAAGACAAACACCATCATTGTTGTGGTTCGTCCTATGGATACGTTTTTCTCTTAGACTATTCAAAGTCTTGTTGTTTTTATGAATCTAGCTTTGTACAAATAAAGAAAGGCAATTATATGGTGGCATGGCCGTGTAGATATGGACTCACATTCTGCAAGCTGCGACCTAACTAGACGTTCACGATACGTTAATTTTAAAGACCTTAAAAATAGTTTTTTAGGATCGGTAATTATTTTATATTTTTCATTGATTTTTTCCTCGCAATCAAAGAAAAAAAAATTATCTTTTTAATTATTAGTTTCAAATTATGATAATATAAATAAACTTTAACGTTAATTATTATGAAATATGATAGAATTAATATATAAATAAAAAATTATTCAGAATAATTCAAATATAAAATGAAAAAAGACAAAAGTGTGATTGCGTGATCTATGGAAAATTAGAGAGGAGTATGTTTTGACAATTGATGTGAAATTCAAAAGTAATAACTTTTTAAACAGGGCACCTAATTTTGGTTTGTTTCTTATTTTTCTCCGAAAAACAATAATTTCAAGGGGATTATAAAGTATTAACGACAAGGAACTTCTATTTTTAGCAAGTTGCTTGTTCATAGGTTGTTGTCCCTCTTTCAATTGTGCACCCCTCACATTTCTGATCACAATTATATTATACAAATATTAAAAATTGAGACACTAAAATAATTGATCTACATATGATTAATAGGAGGAGAAAGTAAAAAAAACATGGGGAAAATAATTAAAGAAAGTAGTGAAGAATTAAAATGGAAATGAGAGGTATTAGTAATGTTGGCATAGTCACGGAGACGAAGGAAATACCTTCTTACTTTAAATTCGAAAAGGAAATGGATTGTTCCGTAAAATGATTTATTGGTCAATTTTAACTTGTTTTGTCAGATACAAAAAATTGAATGGTCAAAATATTTAATGCTAGCGTTTATTAAATTAGTTGATGAAAACAGGTTATTGTTAGGAATAAGATATTTTTTTAAGCTAGGTACTCCTAGCAATAGGTTTAAAATTATATGGTCAAACCAAGTGAACGAATCAGTTGGTCAAATTAGTTACTCCGATAGTTCAATCACCTACTAGTTATTTGCTATCAGTCGTTCGTCAAAACACCTCCAATAAAAAAATAACACGAATATTGAATACCAGTTATAGACTAATTTAATTAACTTGTTAGACTAATTAGTAACATTAATTTTTTTTATTTACAGGGTAATAATTAAAAACAAGCTAAAAATCAACGAACAAAATAAAAAAAAATCAATTATCAAGTTATTAACATAACATATTATTTGAGGGGGGACAGTACAACGCAGCCTATTACTAGAGTTATTATTATATAGGTTATAAATAATAAAACTCTAATTAAATCTCTTAATATAAAGAAGTAAAGAACTACTAGTATGAAATGCACTTAATTGTTATAAAATGTATTGAAACTCTTCTAATGCATGAGTCATTGATACTAATACTCAAATTACTTTATCATTTTTTATTTTTCATATGATTTTGGTAAAAAATCAAAATGTTTTACTCTTTTTTCATGTTATCGAAACAAAAAAAAACTCTTTAATTTGCATCAATTATAAAAATAATTAAATATCTTTTTCTATTGGGAATTCTCCCCTTTTTAAACTTTTGTTTTTAAGTTTATGGATTAATGGAGAAAATACGAGTAAAAATGTGAATCCTTGTCTCACAAAATCAACAAATTCAATGATAATGAAAATTTTTAAAAAAAATAGTTGACGTATAAAATTATTGAGGTATCAATCCATTTGCAATTCCCAGGGTTTTATTTAGAAATATATATAGTATTATTTTGAAATTATAATTCAGAAACATCAACTACTTGCTGAAATTTAATACTATTTTATTTCACAAATTAAAAAAAAAACTATTTTCCCAAATTAAATATATATAAAAATCCATTTTGACAAATGACAACTATTAAGAATTATTTTTTATTGTCCTTTAAAGCAACTATCTCCAATACTAAATGTCAAAAATTGCTCATTTAGAAAACAAGCAACACTTCTCCAATATTTAATTAGATACTTAATGAAGAGCACTTCTTTTCTCGGCCTATTTTATAATTAAAAAACAAATAAAAAATTAAAGAGTTATTCTTATGGAAGACTGCAAAAAATTCATATGCTAATAATTATATTAGTTAGACTACTCAATTCATATATGAATATGCATAAGAGGTTCTGAGCATGTTCGATATGTTCGATCGCACAGGACCCTGAATAATTTGAGGCCTCAATATTAAATTGCTTAATATATATTAGATATCTAAAGATATAAAATTACTAAAAAAATATAAAGATATTTTCATAAAATTTGTAATTTGCTCCGCCTATCACGATAAGACCCGCATATATATAATTATTGTAAAAAAAGTCTATGAGTCAACTTTCACCCAACAATGATTCAAACAAAAGCCGCCATTAAAACCTCATCATCAACCCACCAACGAACCAACCTCAAACTCCAAAACTCTCAAATCAAAAGACAAAAATCTCTAAAAATTCAAAACAATGCAATATCTCCTCTTAATCTTCTTCTTCATAATCCATTTCTTTACATCTTCATCTTCATTAGCTCAATCTATATCTTCTTTCTCCATTGCAGAATCTCCATGGAATCCATCTAAAAACCTCACCCTTCGTTCTCCTAACTCGACTTTTACAGCCGGTTTTCGACCGTCACCCACTTCTCCAAACCTCTTCATCTTCTCGATTTGGTATTCAAATCTTTCAGATGATCATACCATTGTTTGGTCTGCTAATTGGAATTCCCCTGTTCGGTCATCTGCTTCTTTGACCATCACTTCTAATGGTGATTTTCAGCTTACAAATGCGTCTTCCGGGCCTAATCTTTGGCCCAACCCGCCTCCTCCGAGCTCCAATTCTACTCGGTTATTGCTTGAGGATGGTGGGAATTTGGTGTTTGGGTCTTGGAAGAGTTTTGATTACCCAACTGATACTTTTCTTCCTAGTCAAAATATTACAAATAACACAGTTTTGACATCTAGGAATGGGAAGTTTAGGTTTACCGGGGCAAAAAATTTGGTTTTTAATGGGTCGGATACTTATTGGACTTCGAGTAATGGGCTTATGAATCTCGAGTTAGATGGACTGGTTGTACTAGCAGGGGCAAGCCCGTTTCTGATGGCGGATTTTGATCAAAATCGGACTAGACGACTAACATTGGGGGACGATGGGAATTTCCGGGCTCTGAGTTTTGACCCGGATAAGAGGATATGGGTTCCTGTTTGGATGGCTTTGTTAGAGATTTGTCAAGTGCATGGTTTATGCGGGCCGGGCTATATTTGTTATAGTGATGGTTCGACTTTCTCAGACTATGAATGTCTTTGCCCACCCGGGTTTAGGAAGAGTGATAAGACGAACTCTTGTGAGAGAAAAATCTCGATTGTTGATATGGCGAAAAGCAAGTTTCTTCGGTTGGATTATGTTAACTACTCGGGTGGGTCGAACCAAACTAGCTTGAAAGCTCTCAAGTATGTAGATTGTGAGTCCAAGTGTAGGCCTAACAAAAGGTGCATTGGTTTCGGGTACAAGTATGATGGGTCGGGTTATTGTGTGCTCCAACTCGACAGAATCTTAAACGGGTATTGGTCTCCTTCGACTGAGACGGTCTTTTATCTTAAAGTGGACAGCTCAGAAACGGATTCAAGTAACTTCACGGGCATGTCAGAGGTGTTGGAGACCATGTGCCCCGTCCAAATAAGTTTACCGGATCCGCCTGGTGAGTCTAATGAGACAGTCCGGAACATTATAATCATAACCGTTCTTTTCACAATAGAAATTGCTAGTGGGGTGCTCTTATTTTGGGCATTCCTAAAGAGGTACGTGAAGTATCGAGACATGGCCCAAACACTTGGGCTCGGGTTATTGCAAACAGCCGGTCCTAGAAGATTTACTTATGCGGAGATTAAAGCAGCAACAAAGGATTTTTCAGAGGAAAACGTCATAGGAAAGGGCGGCTTTAGTGATGTATATGCCGGAAAGTTGCAAGATGGTCGACCAGTGGCTGTTAAGTGCTTAACCAATGTCACTGGTGGGGATGGAGAATTTTGGGCCGAGGTGACTATAATAGCACGAATGCACCACCTTAATTTGGTACGCTTATGGGGCTTCTGCAACGAGAAGGGTCGGAGGATTTTGGTCTATGAACACGTTCCTAATGGTTCACTCAACAAATTTCTCTTCATGCAGAGCCAAGTTGGGACGGACAGCCAAGAACAAAAGCCAATGCTTGATTGGAATATCAGGTATAGAATTGCCCTTGGTGTTGCAAGGGCAATAGCATACCTACATGAAGAGTGTTTGGAATGGGTGTTACATTGCGACATCAAGCCCGAGAACATACTCTTAGGGGAAGACTTCTGTCCAAAGGTAGCTGATTTCGGGCTATCAAAGCTTAGGAAGAAGGAAGAAATAGTAACCAAGTCACGAATCCGAGGGACACGAGGCTACCTAGCTCCTGAATGGGTGAACAACGACTCAATAACTGCGAAGGTTGATGTGTTTAGTTTTGGCATGGTACTTCTAGAAATTGTGACAGGAGTAAGGAATATGGTTCAAGGGTCTTCCTCTATTGCTAGTGAAGAATGGTATCTACCGCAATGGGCTTTTGAAATGGCAATCGAAGAAAAGAGGATGGATCAAATATTGGATCGTCAAATCAAAAACTCATATGATGATAAGGCACACTTCAAATTGATCGATCGAATGGTGAAGACAGCAATGTGGTGTGTTCAAGAGAGGCCGGAAATGAGACCATCCATGGGAAAGGTAGCAAAAATGCTTGAGGGCACGGTGGAAATCATGGACCCACCAAAACCAACAATTTTCTACATAGGAGGGGACTAATGACACACTTAATTTTATGTAAATAAACACTATTTACCAAGAGTTAATGTTTGTAATATTATTACTCTATTCATAAAAGCTTGAGAATTGTATCATCATTATCATCACCATACCCAGTATATTCCGCTCATAGAAGCAAAGCTTGAGCACTGTGTCATCATTATCATCATCATACCCAGTATATTCCGCTCATAGAAGCAAAGCTTGAGAATTGTGTATGCACTATGATATATAACTAATATAAGCATTGAAGTCCATGATCAAGTAATTCAACTGGACATGACATAATTTCATGTAGATTAAAACCATCAAGCATTTGTTAAAAAAAAAATCTAGTTGTAATTGTAAAGGCAAACACGAAGAATGGATATTTAGATTGCCTCTGAGCAAAGAGAAGAATAAATGGATTCAATTGAATTTGCAACAAAATTTAAACATACCAGAAAACTATTTACAAAGCGAAGTGATGTAGTCATGAAGGTCGCTTCTCTGAGATTCCGAGGATTCTTTCACTCGTACGGGTTCCTAAAATTCTTTAATAGCTCTGGAATATCATAGCCAAGCATATCATCAACGGCTTGAATCATCTTCGGCTTCAACTTTTCAAATTTTTCAATACTATAGCTACTTAGAACTTCCCTGAATTGCTCCACACAAGGAAAGTCACCTGCTGGTAAATGGAATTCCCTCTGAACCTGTTTCACAAAGTTTATATATACAGCGAGAAGATTTCCTTCTTTGGTAGAAGTAGTTTAACAGCCCCGAACCCATATGAGTCAACCTGGCCCAGCTCCTATGCATTATGAGTTTATGACCCTTGAAAAAAGGGAAGGGTAGCAAAAATCACCCATTCTTAATGTACATGTCGTGGGATGTGATCCCGATAGTTTAAGGTGCAGAGATACAACAAATTGATACAAGGCTACAAGCCAGGAAACTGCCACCTATGTTACTTGGACTCGGGTACAAATGTTGGATACTGGTACGTGTCCAAGTGCGATACGTCTAAATATTCAATTTTACACTTAAAAAGAAGTGTCTAAGCGTCATACTAATGTCCAAGGATCAAGGATCGGACACGGGTACATGAAACAAAATGAAGAGTCCGAGTAACATAGACTGCCTCTTGAAGCAAGCCTTGCTTGGCATGTGAATTACAAATTTGAAGAATAGGGAAAGGTTAAACAAGATAAGTGACTAAGTGAGTAAATGCACAACCTTAACATATTCATCTTCGAGGTTATCAATGAGTCGTTGTTGAGTTTTGGACTTCCCTATCATGGAAGGCATCTCCTTCTTCAGATGACTAATTATGTAAGCGTGAATCTTAGCTGCTCTTGCCCTCTTTATAAATTCATTAATCTGTATAAATTAGAAGCATAATTCGTCTCCAATCCAGATATGAAGAGAAAACTATTCGAAGAGTTTAAGAAAATTGAGGCCATACCCGTCTATCACAAGCTTTCTTTGGGATATCCTTCAGATCATTAAGCAGATCATTTTGTTCTTTCTCAAAAAGATCCCTTCCTACAGGACCAACTGCTTCTTCGTTTATAGGTTTGTCGTTGAATGAACTACAAAGAAAAATACTACTCTCAGCATGTAAATTTTGCATAATCATGATATTTATATATATTATTATTATTTTCCATTTTCCATGTGTAATTAAGTGGCTACCACCTAGGGTGAGGTACGGGATGGTTGGATGTATGCAACTTTACCCTTATTAATGATAAACTAACAAAGAGGTTAGTTTCTGATTGATCCTTGGTAGCAAACGCCATGTGCAACTTCACATAAATAAGAAATGCATGCACATGATTTAACGAATCATTTTACTTTATTCCATTATAATATAAAACCAAAGAACTATAAATATTTAGCCACATTAAAATAATTATAATACATTAAAATGCTAATTAACCCGATTCTTCTAAAATCCACAGCTAACCACATTAAGCTGTGGAATTTAGAGAAGGACAAGGACATAAATCTAGGCTTATATTGTATAAAGTCAATTCAATATAGATAGTCTAAAGCACGCTTATCATAGAAAATCAGAGTTTTCCCCCATGCCCTAGAATAAGTGTTCCATCAATGACATTTTAAGGTCAAAAATCATAATTTTCACCATATTTCTTTATTACTCCCTTTGTTCATGCAAGTTCTCCAAATCACCACCACTCCCCTATGTAACAGTTATAAAAGTTGAGTAAAGCAAACTCACAAGGACAGTGAAATAAACACTATTCTCAGAGAGATCTTGTTACACATATTTCCATATGCTTTCAAAACATTGACCTTGAAAATGTTTTAATAATACACATCAAAGATAATTATAGTCAAAACCCAAAATTGTGTATCGAATACCTTGAAAGAGACATGGGATACATATTTCGGACCAAAGGGGGTAATGTCATATATAGAACCGACAGTAGGTTGCGATAAATGAAATCGAAAATCTCTTTACTCATACGTAAAAATTATACTAATCACAAAGCAATACCTACCCAATATAAACACGAGATACCTCGGGGGTATTCAGGACCTTTCCAAGTGACCACATCAGTGCACCATAAACTCTCATTAGCTGCAACAAAAAAATAACTTTGCCTGGTTATCGTATTATATATGTTTTGAACTTCCTTGAAAAATGAAAAATTTATGTGTAGCTACTTGGTAATTAAGATTGCCCGATTATCATATAATTTATGTTCTGAATTTGAAAAATGAAAAATTTATGTATAGATACTTGGTAATGAAGATCTTTGTTAGCCATACTTGAGACACATCCCACACGGGTACGTGCCCAAGCGTCCGACCGGGATAAATAATGGAAAAATACAATTTTTTAGCTTCAAACTAAAGTGTCTAAGTGTCATATTCTCATATCCATGTCCAAGTGTCGAGGATCCAACATGGGTACTTGAGGTAAAATGAAGAGTTCGGGTAACACAAATTAAGAACTAACCTGTTGGGTATCGACTTGATTCGCCTTATTTAAGACAACACGAATCTTATCATCATGACCGTGCAAAGACGCAATTACACGCTTAAATTCATCACTTATGTCAAGCTTGTGAGGATCAAACAAGAGAAGAATCATATCACACTTTGCTGCAAACCATGATATTACACCTGTAAAATCATAGCTTCTTTGAGTTCTTTGCTTCTCTCCTGACAGAACTCCAGGTGTGTCGACAAAAGTTATATGCTCCAGCAACTGATAGAACGTCACCAGTCGAAAATAGCAGGATGAAATCAGCCAGTTACAATGAACAATAATGCATATAGAGATCAGCTACTTACAGGATGTGGCAATTGCGAACACTGGAACTTTGATAAGAATGCTCCTCCAAAGTTTGTTAGGCCAGTAAATGGCATGTCTGCTTGGACGGCAACTGTATTTCCAGGAATGCTCCTTTCATCTGGTCCAGACTGAAAAATGGCAAACGTTTTTCAAGCTTAAGTTTCAATTCTACTAATGAGACCATTAATCTTTACTTGATTTAGTGATATGTAATCACCTTTATATCATATATTTTAAATAAGTGAAGGGGGTGAGTTATAAACACTGTAGGCCGCATGTTTGGATCGAGGGGCTCAGGCCTCCCTGGCCCCTAGTATGGTTTCGCCCCAGGCTCCCACCAAAATAAGCACACAAAGATGTCCATATCCATGAGATACCAGGGGCCGGGAGAGTAGAAATACTCAGATATTGTCTGAACTCTGGAGAGAATGAAAGGCGTTTGTGAAATACATAATTAGAGGTAGAGGTGTTCATTCGGGTTATCAGGCTGATTTCGGGTTGGTTTGAAATTGGATTTTATGTCCATATTGTTTTTAACATAATTATAAATTATTTTTTAAAGTCGGGTCAAATCGGATTCGGTTATAAAGTTGGGTAAATTTCGAGTCATCAAGTCTGTTTTGAACACCTCTAATTAGAGGAAAAGAGATCAATTATATTGCGTAGGATCTAGAGTCAAATAAGACAACATTAGAAAGCATACAGTACCATAACAACAACAAAGCGATCTGTTGTAGGCTCTGGTCCGATATGAGCTCCTGTCGGATGTTGGATAGCAAACAAAACAATACATCAGTATAGTCAAAATGCGAAATAGATCTATACATAACATGAAACACATGTAAGCAACTCAATCGACCTGGATAATCACATTTCAACAAATGTTTTATAAATGTTGTTTTTCCCGTTGAATATTGTCCCAACAGCATAACCATTGGTTTAGCATCAAAATCACTGCTAGTCTGCAAAAGACACCATATCATATAAATTGATACTAGAACCACAAAAGTATATAATTAAGAT
Organism: Amaranthus tricolor; assembly: GCF_026212465.1. Taxonomy (NCBI): domain Eukaryota; kingdom Viridiplantae; phylum Streptophyta; class Magnoliopsida; order Caryophyllales; family Amaranthaceae; genus Amaranthus; species Amaranthus tricolor. Next base: position 27,864,508 of record NC_080055.1, read on the forward strand.
TTCGGAAAATATATATTGAAAGTACAGATAAATTGAATATAAACCATAAAGAACAAATTCAGCCTTACCATTGGCGGTGACACAAAGTCATGAAAGCGATAGGTATTCTCCAATGGCTTCAGCTTCTCCAAGTACAATCTCTTCAAACCATCAATTATGGAAGTTACTGCAGTAAGGGGGACCTAGGTACAGGACAAAATAGAAATAAAACACAACATGAAGCAATAAAGATACATAACTTATCTTATAATATTACGAAAAGAAAATGTTATTGTCATTCATTAGAAACTAGCCAACATGGATTATCAAGAGGAAAAAATTTATTAAAAGAATCACTTATATTAAATTAGAGGGAAACACATCAATATTGAGGCAATTCAAGATACACAACTAGGTTCAATATATTCATGTTTTCGGTATAAACTATATGTTGTCAAGATAGTGTAACATAATTCACCCTCTAAATTGCTTTTTGAATTCGCAATTCGCTCAAAATGGCCCAAAAATGCTCAAAATCAAAATAATTCGCTTTTTTATTCACAATATGCTAGGAGATCAGCAAATCATGTAACACTGCTACACTTGTCAAGAATAGAACATACTATGAATTATAGAATTATGAAATTGGAATTTACAACAAGAAACATGAATTTACAAGAACAGTAATGTTAAAGATGAGGTATTGCCAAAATGATATGCATTCGTTAAATGAAGAGAGAGAATAGGAATACAAGTACAATCAATCAAAGAAATTTAGTTGAAAAAGGAAGGGAATATGAAAATGCAACCTTTTTGCCAAGACATAAGAGTTAACGTTTATACGTTTGGAAATTATAATGATAAGATCATGATCTAAAAGAATTTATGAAGATAACCTCTCCAGTTTTCATCAAAAATCATGAAGAGAATATAAATAAATATGACAATCACCTCAATTCTATGAAATGTCTAAAAAAAATATCCATAAAACATTTTATATTTCCTTTTTTGATGAGTCCAAAGTGGAACTGAGAACACTATGAAAAATTAAACCCGATGAAAGCAAGTACTAACTTGAAAACTTGACTTTCTCGGACCTAGGTAACCAATTGCCACATTTGATTGGCAAGATTGCAAGTGTTCCCTCCAATTCCACAAGGCATACTTTCCAAGATACTCACAAAGAAAACGAAAATTGAAAATCAATAGAAAATGTGAAACCATGGCTTGTAAAAAACATGTCACACCTTCTTTGAGGATTTCGAACCAAACCAATTTGATGTAGGCAGTGATTGTCGTTGAGGAGACAAAGACCCTGCAGTAGTTGCAGTACAAGGATTAGCAATAACTAAGAGTGATACAAAAACTCTTCCATTTTGTAAAAATGAAAAATCCTAACCATTGAATTCAGGTTCAACATATGCCGTCACGATCTTCTTTTTCTACAGAAGAACAAGTGCTGAATTACATATATAATACAAAGATTTGGATAAACAATATATGATATTAGATTATGACACTCACAGCTAATAGCACATCCAAGCCAACCATCACAGGCAGTTGAATGTCTTCTATAACTATAGTCCCAAAAAAAAAAGAAAGGGATTAGTCTTACAATCAAATTCAAAGAGAATATGCTATTATAGGTGAACATATAACTTTGCAATATCTCAAAATAAACAACATACACTAGGTACTGAGGAAGCATGAAGGCTTGAAGGGTACCTATTGGTAACATAAATAACACTCCAAAATGCTTATATGTGAGCCAATGCAATCAATGATGATGTTCTAGAAAAGAAAGTTCTTGCAGAGACAAAGTGGCAACAACATTCCACACATGATCCCTTATGTAGTACTGTTTGAGGCTAAGCCTAAAAGGTTCAACCACTGCATGTGGTTTGAGTCTTTGAAACAGACTCCATCTAGCTTAGTGACTTTTTTGCCAAGTTTCTAGTATTTCCTTAATGTGGACACTTCTTCCAATAATTTGCTTAATGATAAATGAATCTTCAGATTTTATATTTTGAGCAAGCAATGTTATTTCTTATCAAAAGATAACTGGAGATAAATAAGAACTAAATAATCCTATATTTCAAATCAAAGCAATCACTGCTACATGGTCAGAGGCTTGCTCTGCCATCCAATCATTGCTAAGTCGATTACATTCTCGTGACTCATCGAAAGAAACCACAATAGTGTAAACCACATCATTTTGAACAAAAGAATAGCGATAAGGGATGGAGCAATCAAAACAAGTTGAAAGACAACTTTTTTTGCAAGGACATAGTGACATATAGCCGACATCCAGAATGAAAGGGGACAAAATATACTCACTTACCTGCATTACTAAGGAGATCAGACGTTAACTCATGTCCAGCTTGAGCCAAAGATATAAGCTGCAAAAATGAAAACAAACAGTCAACTTAAGAAAAAAAACAGGAGTTCAAAATATAAATTGCATCTAAGAGACTAAGACTTGATCAACTCTAAATGTCCCCTTGTGTTTTCCCTCTTTTGTCTTTCCCTTCCCTACGAAATTTTGCACGTGTTCAAGAAAAAGAATCTAGTCACTTCAACCAATATATACAAACCTGCATTGCAGTAACAAACTCTTTGAAACCTAGGTAGCCTTGCCTCTTGGTATCTGCAAGCGCCCAAACCTAAAAGATAATAATATGTCAAAAATTAATCCAATAAAAATATTATCAATATTGCTTGATAAATAAGCGAGCACCAACAATTTCAAAGGATATAGAAATTCATTGTTTAATTATTACTTAAATTAATAGAAAATAATTGAATTAACACTGAGGGAATACCAGATGGAACACTAGTGAGAAAAAAGTTAGGATCTAATAGCAAAAATCAATAGCAAGTAATCCCCACTCTCCCCAAGCAAAAGGTAAAAAACCAAAATATTACACCACAAGTTAATATTACACTATATTAAAGCCGGTCACATAAACAGTGATCAAACTATGTGAAGCTCGTGTAAGCCGATACTAAGTTACTACAAACTATGACTTCAATTTGGCCACCTCGCCCGGGACCTATATTCCATCAAACATTTTGATTGGCAAACCCAAAATTGCACATCTTCATTCCTTTTGAACCAAGTATATAATGAGCAACTACCAGGATTGAGGATACTAATCTATTTCAGTGAAGATATCTAGAACCCAGCCATACATTACAATGCTGCTAGTTTCCAAAGGCTTTCATATGCAGTCTACACATATTCCCCTATAAAAAATCATTTGGATCATGATCACGTTACCAATCATATGAAGGAGTTAAGATATTAACAAACAGTTTAAAAAACATATTTATTTACAAGATTCCAACTTATAACCATGAATAAAATTGGGCAACACGTTCAAATTTTGTAAGCTAAGCTAAGAAGGAATATAAATTAAACAACTAAAACAGGCAAACTTAAGCACCAAATACAGCAAATATCATAAAATTTTAGTTTAATCTTTGAACTGAATTGAAGAACTATAAACGGGTGATATAGGCCCGCGTCTGTTTAGGCTATGACCCGGATAACTTTATAAAAAACTATTAATTTTAAATAATGTAACATAAGTTACTTTTGTGAGAAACCGTCTCTCGGTGCCTCAAAACAAGAAGCTCATATACTAATAATTGTATTAGTTGGACTATTTAACCCATGTATAAAGAACGTTTTACGGTAAAAATGTCTCTCACAAGAATTTGTGATGTAACATATGATTATAACACAGAAGAACGAACGCTTGGTTAGTTCAGCACACATGCATAGTCTAGTGTTTGTTCCACACTATACTAGTAAATATACTCAATTCGCCACTAAACAAAAATTAAAACATATGAGACAAAATGTGTATATTTACCTGCTTAAGGTCAGATCGGGACAATTCAGACATGGCAAAGAACTTTATAGCATCATTTCCAGTAATACGAGCATCTCCATCTATCAAGAAAAAAAGACAAAAATCACAATAAAAATTCTAAAAAATGAATGGAAAAAACAAATTCAAATGCTACTTGTAAATGAAATATACCAGAATCTGCAACAGAAAACCATTGCTGATAAACTTTCTGATGCTCTTTAGAACAAGAAGAAATAGGACCAGCTACTATCTCCATTGAAGTTTCCTCTTTTCTTGGTGGGTTTTCTTACTATGTAAAAGTTCTTCAATCAAATTACTTGACCCTTGTCGGAATTTTAAATTGAGTTGAAGGATTTAAGGGATAAATGTTGAATAATTTGAGGAGAAAAGGTAGAAATGATTGGAGACTTTGGGTGAAGTTGCGAGAAGAGCCAACTTGAGTATTCAAAATTTTGAACTTGGGAACGAACAAGAGGAGAAAGAGAAAAAAAAAAAAAAAAAAAAAAAAAAAGGTTATTTTCAAAAAAATTCTCAAAATAAGTTTGAGCAAATTTTAGTAATCCAAATAAGCGTCTTCATACCAAAGTCGAGATTAGGTATGTTTACTATTACTAACAGTGAACAAATAAATTCGTAAAAAAAAAGTCAAAATTCATCGCTCGCTGTTAATAATAGCGAACATAGCTGACCTCAAGTTCGGACACAAAAACGCTTATTTTGGGAAGAAAATTTTCCGAAACCTATTTTAGTAATTTTCAGTAATAAGCTTATTTTTTTCAACTTTCCAAGAGGAGATACATATATATATCGAGCAGAGCCACGTCGGGTGACCGTGTAATATGCAAGAATTGGCCATTGTTTAGGTGACGTAAATATGTAATAGCTTCTGTTAAGTCATGCTGAAATTCATCAAACAATGACACGTGACATAACACAAGAACACATAGATAGTGCATACCGTGTTGAGGTCCAAAGCAATACTAGTATTTTCTTTGCAGTTTTTTTCCAAAATTAGTATATAGGTTGGATTTGTTGGTATTTGGTGACTTGAACAAGAGTCAGGATACGGATTAAGATGAACAATGGTGGCCAAAGGTTGAAGACGACTCGTCGACAAGCGATGAATGGAGGACTTTTCCAGAGAAAAATGCCGACTTGGCGGCATGGGGCTGGTTTGACTCAGTCGAGTCGGCTGTAGGTTCTGCCAAGATCAAATTCTGTCGAGTAGCTTTCCCCGACTCGGCGGTATGAGGCTTCATGAAGAATTCGAGTCGGCAGTGCAAGCGGAGAATGCGAATTTTAGTTTCTTCACGTTTTTGGGCGGTTTCTTTTGTTTTTTGGCAGTTACACTTTCTGTTTTCTTGCCCCAATATATTTTTATTGTGAGACATAATATATAAAGCTCTCATGTGTAATTAGTATTAGGTCATGAAAACACAAAGTGATAAATTAAGAGAGAAAAGTCTTTGGAGAGCCATTGCTCTGGTGTCTCGTGTTCATCTTGTAATCTCCAAGGTTATAGTGAAAGTTCATTTTAGGTGTCGGTGGATATAGCTATCACATTGATAGTAAATAACGTTAAATTTCTCGGTGTGATTTTCTTTATTGTTTGTTTGAATCTTTATTGTTTTTGTTATTGTTTTTCGATCTTTGCTTCTGCTATTACACAACAAGATTGTTAAAGCACGTTGTATTGGTTTCAAAAATGTTAAATGTAGCCCGCTTGTGGCCAACTAAGATGATTGTTGGATCGAGTAGTATGCTCCTGTGTATTTAGCACGTCTTGTGCTTCATATCTACGCACAGCACAAAGGGTTTGTAGTTTGTACACAAAAAAAAGTGGCACGATTTTGCTATTTTTGCATACGAAGTCATTTTCTAGCTCTTTTTTAATAAAAATTGGAATTCTTACTTTAAATTAATGCTAACAAATCTAAATTCTCAAATTAATGTAAAAACAAATATTTTTAGACAATATTGTCCGTGTAAGATTAGTGTTTGCATTGTTATATTTCAACTAAAATTGTTATATTGATAACAACTTTTACAATGAACTGTTAACAATATAAATGATTTTTTTTCTTATCATAGTAACTTAATTGTGGGCAAATGATATTATGTGCTACCTTGATTATTTAGTATACTCATTAGGAGTGTACTAAAATATAAATATACATTCTTAAATTACCCAAGAAGGGCATGCAAGCTACTACACTTTGTTCCCATGAGAATCGGACATATGATTCAAATATGTGAGATCTTTTTACAGTGTATTGTAAATTAACTCACTATACTACTATCTACCAGCTGACAATAGATATACGCCAAATTAAGTATACTGGTGATCTATAAAAACATCTTAGGAAAGACGATTAGTTAACCAAAAGTAGGCAAAACTTTAAATTTAGCTAAAGGATCAAACCAACTGATACAACAAAACTCTCTGTAAAACTATTGCTTATTGCTTCCACAAAGACACGAGCATCAGACGAATGCCAACATTATTTGTTGAAGTGTAACAAAGAGCCAAAGAGCAAAGCATCACAACAAAGATTCAGATCACCAAGTATTTGTATCTGAACAAGGGTAAAACAAACAGAATAGAGCTAGCACCGAACATGGGGTGATCGAAAATTAAGTATCAACGCTTTCTTTGCGGAAGAGGCAAAAGCTTTGGGTCCAGGCGAGTCTTTGAAAACACTTGGATTTCAAATTCAGAGCCAATTATACTATGGCGTTTCAACCAAAACAGCTTGTGGTGCAATTCATTCCTTTTTGCCTCTATGTCCAGCACATGTGTCTGAACCCTAGTCTCAAATTGTTCTCGGGATTTTTTGTGAACATGAGGTGACCGTAGCACAGTATATATTACCTTTTTTTCAGGCAGCGCAATCTTTCGAGAATGCGGTGGAAAGCATTCGGACAATGGAGGCCCAAACGATTTAACTATAACACGGATCTTGGTATTCATTACTGAACCTGCATTACAATTTGCACCAACAATTACTTCATGTAAGTATAAGTACGACAAATAAAAGGGGATTTAAACAACCAGAAAAAAGCTAAACGATGGCTTAAAGCCCACGAGATGTACGCCGAACAAAAGTCTGCCTTCCTGATTTTTGCACTGTTCTTATTCTTATGAACTCCACAATCACTCCCAACCATCAGAAAGGAGATGATATTCAAGAGAAGGTAAGAGAGAGTAGACAGAGCATCTTAATTCAAAATTCAAGCAATCCTCCATTGAGTGGGGAAAGGAGGGGGCTCTTTCTTAACCCAAACGACCCATTTGGTTATTAGAGTATTAGTGAAATTGACTTATATTGTACTATTTTTTTTGAAATATACCATGTCATTTACATGGTAATGGATCTTTGATCATAAAAAAATTTGTTCATAAATTTCTATTACTAACTAATACCATCTTTTTAAATAGTAATACATTAAAATGAATTTTGTGGAAAAAAATGAGATGATTGAGGGAGAACAATCATAACCATTAAAACTATCAAAAGATTTTCCTATCAAAATAGGACTAGTTCTTCATCACCATTCTCCATATTTAATACTGACTACCAAACAAGTCGAAAGTGGACAAAGTGGCACTTTAATTACATGGCCATCAATAGCCTCCAATGCCTAACCTATTTGTTTATATTTGATGTAAATTTATCATCATGGGAAACCCCAAATATATATATATATATATATATATATATATATATATATATATATATATATATATATATATATATATATATATATATATATATATATATATATATATTTCAGCAAAAGACTATGTTTTCTAACCCCAACATGATTTTTATAAAAACTATTGTGTTTGGCTTGGGTGGATGTGTATGATCTGCTTCACATAAAAAACCCAAATAACTCATACAGTTCATACATGAATTTTACATCTATAAACACTAGAGATCAAGATTCAAGCAATGCTACTCATCATGTTGTTCAACAAAGCATCACTTCTATTCGATAATACAAGATCTAAAGCATGTATCCAGCAGATTCTTTTGACCTCTGACACCTAGGGACGCTCGCCACCAGTTAGAACAGAGGTGGATAGGCCATATCACATTAGCCAACTACAAACTCTTACCCAAATTTTTTTCTAGCACCCTCTATTTACTACTTCCTCCACTTTTTTGAGTATTCCCTTATGGAAAATTTGTAGTTAAATGCATTATTTTCTGATATTAAGTCTCCAAGTATGAAGTACAATGTTACCTATGTTCACACTATACCTCAAATTGGGGGATCACATATAACAATGTCTTCCTTTAACATGAGCATTTTGATAAACGCACACCTTCTATCATTCCTGGCATTTGCTAAACACACACCCTCTCTAATCAATTATTTTATGTGCCAATGAGAAATGTGCACTTGAAATAAAGGAGTATCAATCAATTTCTCGCTTGCAGAAAAACTTCGCACATTATACTTCGTCGGAATGAATGCAAATGAAAATTAACATCAACCAAATAACGAACTCTTTGCTGGAAAACTAAATTACAGGAAACGAAAAAAAATATAGAACACAATTGAGAACAAAATAACAATTCAGAACAAGTTAACAATAAAAAAAATACATAACAAAAAAAGAATTTCACAAATCGATTTTTTGAGCAATGGCCAAAAAAACCCAAATTCGTTGAAAAGGAGTGAAACTCACCCTAAAAACAGTAGAAGTCTTGAAGAATGATGAAAGACCCAAGGTTGGCCAGTAAGAACTTGAAACTTGAAGTTGAAAGAAAATAATAATTGCTAATTCAACGAAGAAGATGAATAAGTTTTGGCCATCCTCACTTTCTCTCACCAAGTTTCTGATTCAGAAGAAGGAATGAGTTTTAGGGTTTATTTTGGATTTTTGGTGGAACTTTGGAAGGAATGAAATGAAAGGAAAGGGTAGATTGGGTAGTGGGTTAGGGTTTATTTTGGCCCGTTAAGATTTATATATGGGCTAGCTAATGGCTAAAAATAAACACAAATTCTCTTGAGAGACCGTCTTTAGTTTAGTTAGCCTAATATCATATTTTAGTTTAATCAAGTTTAAATAGACTGACCCTGATAGACGTCTCACAAAAAGACAATCTCTCAGGAGACTGGTTGAAAAAATAAATACTCCACTTCTATAAGCTTTTGATGAACAACTAGTTTGTGAAAGATCGTCTCTCAAAGAGAGGATCTCAAAACAAGAAGCCCACATTCTTATATTTTCTTTAATTTGTATTAATTGGACTATATAGACCATATATCTAATGCGTCTATCGTAGAGATCGTCTCTCACAACAATTTGTGTTAAATAAAAATTTCGGTCTACGATTCGGTTTTGATTTTTTTGTTTTGTCTATTAAATCCAAGTACAAACCTAATTGATCCGGTTTTTAGATTTTCAAACAAAATCTAAACCCACAAATTCTTGTATGAAACGGTCTCACCGTAAGACATGCCTCATACTTTGGTTGAATAACTCAATTATAGACATTTTTAGCTTATGAACTTCTTATTTTGGGGTTGTCTCACCGCAAGACGGTCTCATACAAGATGAGCTAAATATTTTATTAACTATTTATTTTATTTTATTTTGTTGGTTGTACAAGTATTTACTTTTCTGTAGTTTAAAGGTATAGTCTTTAAGAGCAATAGCAATGGATAGTTTTTCTATTAAAAGGAAAACCTAAAAAGATTACAAGCACCGAAATGAAATTATGAGTCTTATTGACTTATTACTCACTCCATTTTTTAAAGAAGTTTTTATTTGCCATTTTGGGTGTTCTATTTGTTGTTCTCATAAGTAGGGCTGAACACAGTTTGGTCTAAACCGTAAACCAAACAGGACCAAACCGTAATTTAAGTATTTGGTCTGGTCTACGGTCTGAATGGTCTGGTCCGGTTTTTTTTTTAAACGGTTTACGGTCCGGTCCCGGTTTTTTATATTGTAGACCAAACCGGACCAATAAACCGTAATAAACTCTAATATTAGGGTCTAGGGATTAGATTTAGGGCTATCCTGCTGTATTCCTTATTCCTTAAACTCAAACTGGTCTCCCATTCTTCTCTCTTCCTCGCCTCGCCTGAGTCTCTGAAGTCTCTGAAGTCGACAGTCGCCTCGCCTCGCTTCCTTCAACTCTTCAAGCTTCAACCCATCGACAGTCAACAGACGCCAGACGCCAATCGACAAACGACCTCCTTCAAAGACGCCTCTGCTTCTGTGGTTCTTCGAGGCTTCGACGCTCCTCCTCCAATCTTCATTCTCCAATCTCACCATTCACCACGGAATCAAGTGTAGAATCTCGTAATGTAAGTATATTGGTTGATTTTTTTGATTTTTAGGGTTTTTTTATCAGTTTTTGATTTTTAGGGTTTTTGTTTCATCTCGCCTCCTCTCTGATTCCTTCCTCACCTCCTCTCTAATTCCTCGCCTCCTTCGAGGCTTCAACTCTTCGAGCTTTCTTCAATTAATCGGTCAATTAATTTGGTATTGATTTTGTTTCTATTATACTTTCTTTCTCTCATTTGATACTTTCGAACTTAGATAATGTTTATTTGTGCATTTTCGTTTTTGTTTGATGGGATTCTTTGTTAGAATTATGAATGATAGAAATTAAATTTTTCAGATGATGATAGATTTGTTTTTACTTTTTAGGGTTTAGTCTGAATGTTTGATTATGCTTATGGGTTTTGAATTTCTTTTGGATTTCATCTTGATGGGTTGAATTGCTTGTGAAAATATGCAAAACAATGGATGCTGAGGGAATGATCAATGTTTAGGATTGTACCTACGATTAGTTCGTATTTTCTGGGCTTTTGTGTGTTGCAATTGTTCATGCCTGTGAAGTGATTGAAAAGTTTGTAATCAAATTGTGTCTATAAGATGTATATTACTACCAACGTGAGTACTTAACTATTGAAAATTTGTGATGTTTCGGATTTGATGATGTATGTTGTTTACAGATTATCGTTTATCTTATATTCTCACTCAATTAAAAAAAAAAAAAAAAAAAAAAAAAAAAAAAAAATAACCGTAGACCAGACCAGACCAGACCGTTCTAAAACGGTCTGGTCTCTTGACTGGTCTGATCTGGTCTGAAAAATTTCCAGACCGGAATTTCTGGTCTGGTCTGATTTTTCTGTCAAACCAGACCAGACCGGACCGTGTGCAGCCCTACTCATAAGAAATCTTTCTATTTTTATCACAAATGTTAGACAAAAATAACCTTATTCATCCTCATGTTAATATTTTATTAATGTTTATGGTCCCCACATATAAGCTTATTAGAATCGGGAATCTACCTATTATCGCTAAGGGAGTTGGATCGAAATCGGTAGAATCAGATCGTAGGATCGTGGAATCCTACAAATATGCATTATTGTGCTTTGGATTACTAATTATCAATTATGTTTGTTCTATTTTTAACTTTTAAGGTGTAAGTAGATACTTATTTGACTTTATATATTAAGTTTAAAAAAAAAACTTTTAATAATCATTTTTAAACTACAAATAAAAAAAACTACAATTTCTCCCTGCATTTACTTCATTGAGCATCAGTTTTTTTTTTATCAATTTCTCTTGCTTTAAGTGTTCTCACTATTTAATTATGTTAATTAGATGTATTTCTTCATCATTCCAATAACATTACTTAATGGGTGGGGTCCGACCAACTCGATGTTGGAAATACTTCATATGTGAGACAAGATCTCATATTGATAAAATAGTGGGTTGTTGACTTACATATATGGTGGGTGAGCTAATCTTTCTACTACCATATGGTTTTAGGAAACAATGAACCTCACCAAGTGTATGTACAAGTCAACGCTCTTGACTCGTAGATTTGTAGGCTCGAGCCCACGGGTCTCCCGTGTCCACACGAGTGGATTGCGGTGAAAATTATGTGACGAATTGTCACGGCCTAATATGGTATCAGAGCCGAAGGTGGTTCCTGGTATGTTGTGGCTCACATGTGAGGGGGAGTGTTGGAAATACTTCACATGTGAGACATGATCCCACATCGATAAAATAGTGGGTTGTTGACTTGTATATATAGTGGGTGAGCTAATCTTCCTACTACCATATAGTTTTGGGAAACAATGAACCTCACCAAGTATATGTGCAAGTCAATGTTCTTGACTTGTGGATTTGTAGGCCCGAGCCCACGGGTCTCCCGTGTCCACACTAGTGGGCCGTGGTTAAAATTATGTGACGAATTGTCACGGCCTAATACTCCAAACCTATTAATCTTTAGTGGATTCGGATTCAAACCCGGACGGATATGCAATTTCTGAACCAAGGCACGTCGCGTCTGAAGGGTGTAGAGTCCTTATGGCCCGTTTGGTTAGTGGTACTAAATGACAGTAATGAAAATGATTTATAGTGTAAAATTTCATTAAAAGTTCTATATTATTTCCATGATAATGAAACTTTGATCACAAAAAAGTTTTTTTGTTTACAAATTTTCATTACCACCTAATACCACCTATTCCAATTTCCAATGGTAATGCATTGAAATGAATTTTATGAAGAAAATGAGATGATTGAAGTTGGACAAACATGGTCATCAAGGTAACCAAGAGATTTTTGAACTAAAATTACACTTGTTTATCATTTCCATTACCATCATGTATTACCACCTACCAAACGGACCGTTAAGGTTCAGAAATAAGCTAATTATAAGGACACGTCTCATGGTGAGAGGTCTCATAAAAGACGAGTTATATAATATAAATAGTAATTTGATTTAACTTATTGTGATAATATTTAAAATGATAAAAAATAAATTTAAATGTTGACAAAAACTTTGAAGAGTGGTATGCTTGTTTGAGCACAGTGGAGCTTCTTATATGTTGAGAGCATCAAAATTAAAACATTTAAAATGCTAAAAATGTCTTCATTTTCCATCGTATACTGTTATAGGAAATCAAAATTTACAACTTACATGGAAAAGGAAATTATATACTAAATTAAATAGAAAATCTGTTTTTTTGGATCTTATTTACATAAATATTCCTTATGCCTCTACAATAATTAAGAAATACCTATTGTCTTGCTAAGCAACCAAAGCACCAAGGATAACTCGACTCCAAAAATAGTATGGAGATATGATCTATCCAACATGAATCCATAAACTGTGATCCCAGCTCTATTGTTTTCTAGATACGTCACTGCATACAACGTTAATATACAATTACATTTCATTATTAAGAGATTGTGAATTAGAAGAAATCAGATTTCATATGATAAGTATTAAGAGATTGTTGCATGCAATTCTATACGCGGAATTGGTTCCTTTACGTGGTATAAAAAGCTTATGTTACAAAAGGTCTGGTATAAATACCATCCTTCCCTAATTTCATGTAGAATGTTTAACGCTAGCTAAATTTGAGGATTATATAACATATCTGATTTTTCAAATATCAACTCAAACTTTTACTTAAGTTGTTATTTGAAAGAGTCATGGGCTAGTCTTGTCCTAACTTAGAAACAACTAATAAAATATATAACATATTTTGTAGCTTCAACCATCAGTTTAAACTTTTGGTTGATTAGTTTTTTAATTCAAAAGCGAACGAGACAAAAAAAATCACGGTTCAAATCTCATCCACCCCTCATTTTAAGTAAAAGAACTAGCACAATGTATAAAGAAAGTATGTGTTGTAGTTGTACCCACACTTATAATCCAAAGGTTTCTTGTGTGAGGAGCGTAATAAAGTACATAATATATAATTAGCTTCAACCATCAATTAAACTTTTGGTTGAGTTAGTTCCTTGACAAAAACTTCAAGCATTATTCTTTCTATGTAGTGATATATAGTTGATTTAATTAGATGAATTAAGTAAGAAGTTTGACTGAATCGAAGCTAGTTTTAATTGGAGATCAAATACCACTTTCTAGAAAAAGTCATATATTCAATTCTCACCTAGTTCATCATCTTCAGCCTACCAGTAACATAATATAAGTTTTTGACTGAGTTGGTTCCTTGATATATAATCAACCTAAGGTGATATAAAACTTATAAGTAAGAAGTTTGAATACTTACCTAAGGCTTGCCTTCTTTGGTAAGAAATGGTGTTAGCAATAACAGGAACCATCTTAGTGTTATCAAGATCATCTTCACCATCACCTTCCTCTTCATCAGAGTGAGAGTGTGTAGTATAAGGGAAAACAAGATGTGAGGATGATCGACTCATCAAGGGAACTTCACCATCAACAACCGCATCAAATGAGTCTATTGTGGCACAAACATGCCATTTTGCCGCCAATGAGGTAATGGCTTGAGCTTTATGTGTGATTTTTGCTGCACTTCTTAGGCATATGCACACGCCAGTCACTAAGGTCACCGAGCAAAGCTACATACATCCACAACAAAGTAGTGTTAGTAGGTGTTAGAGTATATAACATATTTTGGGACCAAAGGTGGAGTAAAAATTGATCAATTTTTTGAAAGCCTAGAACAATTTCAAAATTTATAGTATTTTTCTAACAATTTTATATCTTTAAACACTTAACATATACTATATAATATAATAATGAGGCACTTAATTTTTCGGGGCCCTATGCGGTCGAACATGTTGAGCATGCTTGGAACCTCCCCTACCTGAAACCTCAACCATCAAATTAAGTTTTTGGTTGAGTTGGTTCCTTAATATGGTATCAGAAGCTAACGTGACAGCAGGTTACGGGCTTGAATCTCAACCATCTCTCATTTAAAGTGGAATATTTGGCGTCAGATATGAGGAGAATATGTGCTGTATCCTCAATTCTAGCCCAAAAGGCTCTCATGTGAAGGGTGTGTTAGAGTATATAACATACCATAGGCTTAATTATCAGCTTAAGTTTTTGGTTGAGTTGATTATGTTATAATTAGACATATCATGTCTTTTTGATTAATACATTTTAATTGTGTTTTCAATGAAAATTGTTTTACGCTAAACCAAATATTTCCATAATATTGGATGATAGTGATATGATATACATGGTGAAGCGAAAAAATTAAATTAAAGGCACAAGAAAAATATGAAGCAATATTAGTAAGATATAATAAAAAAATATGTAGATACACAGTAAAAACTAGGCTGCGGGGGTTGGGTCCTTGCCGGCCCATGTGACTTCACCACTGTATATTAAATATCTTAGAACTAATGTTACATGAACATAAAATTTGATGTTTCACTATATTCTCCATTTTAATTTAACGTTTCAAAAACTTAGCATAAGTAATTTGATTCATTAGAAATTAAGTTAGGATCATGATATTGTCCAAATACATTAATCATAAGTTGAAAATATAACAATCATAAATTAAATGTTTTCTATCACAAAAGTAGAATATAATAATATAATCATAATTTTAAGTGAAAAATCTTGAAGCAATACGAGAAATGTTAATTTAAAGTTTTATAATGTGATGCCGTGTATAGTTTTGCGTTTCAATGCTTAGAGAACAACTATGAAAT
Source organism: Amaranthus tricolor (assembly GCF_026212465.1). Taxonomy (NCBI): domain Eukaryota; kingdom Viridiplantae; phylum Streptophyta; class Magnoliopsida; order Caryophyllales; family Amaranthaceae; genus Amaranthus; species Amaranthus tricolor. The sequence goes on from NC_080055.1 coordinate 27,879,844, forward strand.
TAAACTTTTAGTTAAATTGATTATTTAACATGGTATCAGAACTCAAAAGCTAACATATATATTAAAAAAGTCACATTTTGAATCAATTTCTTCAACGACTCATTTTCAGTAAAATATTTGGCAGTAGGTATGAAAAGTTATGATTGCATCATTTGACTCACAGAGGGTCTTTGAGGGTGTGCTAGGTGATCATCGACCGCACATGGCCCCCTCTTTCTCCCGTATATAAAAAAGTTAATAAAAAAAATATAGTAAGTTTATTAATAAAATAAATATATTTAGTATAAATAATACGCAAAATAAAATATTTGCACATGGCCCTAAATTTTTAAGACGGCTCTAGTTCTAAGGTTACAATCAAAAGTTCAAATTAACGGTGTCACAAGCGATAAAAAAGCAAAGGAGTAGTAGTAAAGGTAGCATACCGCAAGTTCTCCAGTAGTGTAGATATCAACAGCACTATTAGACCTTGTAGTAACAAGCAAAGAAGCAAATTGGCTAGCGGTAACAAGCAATAATGTGAACAAAAGAAAGGTTCGAAATCGATGGCTAATGATTCGAAGAGTTCTTCTAACACGAAGATGCTCCATTAAAACCATTGTTACATCAGTTTCGAGTTGAAACACTTGGGCAAAATCATTGAGCCTTAGAAGCTGTAGATAGCAGCTAACGCGATAGAGAACACAAGCTAGGAAAAATATGGAGGTTCTATAAAGCCATGAACATTGCTCTAAGAAGCACGCTATACTGTGGCTTAAAATTATGTTCCCAAAGTGAGGGATTTTGTATCCTCCTGTGACGTACCACCAGATTTTATAGGCTGTGTCTGCTAGGAAACATGGTACCACAAACATACACAGGATTTTGATTGCTCTCTGCAAAAAAAAATTCCCAAGTGAGTTTTAATGATAAATTTGGGTTCGTACACAAGAATCACATAAGAGGAGAAATGACTGCACACAAATCCAATAACGTTCTATCCTAAAATCAACTAGTAATAGGATGGAGGAGTAACCTTTTAAGTTTATAAGTTAGTTAACTTCTTTCTAATTCTTCAATATAAGATCATATATGGGTTACTTTTCCAACATTGACTAGTTAACTACCCATCAAACATTCATCTTTCATATCAAAATTTAAAGAGCTACTCTTATGCAAATCCATTTCTTAGTGAGATGATCTCAAAACAAAGAGCTCATATGTTATATAGACTAATTTTCTTAGCTTTTTTTCAATACTTCAGACTTGTTGATCCACTCTTTCAATCGTTCTCATAAACATGCAACAACCAATACTTGATTATATCATCTATTTAAACGACTGACTTATTCGATTAGCTTAAATGTCAACAAAAATAGCAATATTTTCGACTATTTTGGTATTAGATGTCAACGTAATGAGTTAGAATCTAACCCTAAAGTACATAACATACTTCCTTTGTTCTATTATACTTACAAATTGCAACCAATAAGTAATAGTTTTAGTACAATATATCACTATCAGTTACAAGTATTCCAGAACGAAAATAATATTAGGAGACTACATCTGTTCTGTTATACTTGCAAGTTGAAACTGATAAATGATAGTTTCTCATATAATATGTCACTACCAGTTACAAGTATTTCAGAACGGAGACAATATTTAAAGACTCATCATCATATCCAGTGTACCCCGCTCATAGAAACTGACAATAGAAAAACAAACATACCTGAAGTTGAATAGTGTATCCCTGTCTAACTCTTTCACTTTCGTCACAAAGCTTATCAAGAAAAAGGAATTTCCTAAGCCCAATTCTTCTTGCAAATTTAGTAAGACTAAAAAAGGAAACAATAGATATAGCAGAAAGGGAAAGTTGAACAATGGCATCAAAAGGTTGAAGATGATCAGCATCATCACATGTAGAACAAAACAGTATATAATGAGAAACAATTGGAACTATTATACATAATAAGAAAAAAACAAACCAAGAAAGGCATGTTTTTAAAGGGTTTGATTGATCAACACATGCCAATGTTAGAAAAACTCTTAGATTTTTTAATTCTTTATCTTGATAGTCTAATATGTATTTTTGTGATTTTGATGACACTAGATTCTCTCTATTTTGATCTTCCATTCTTTTATGGGGATTTGATACAAAGCTCATACTATGATTGAATTCATTGCTATCAATACTTGTTACTCATTAATTAATTATATATATATATATATATATATATATATATATATATATATATATATATAAGCTCACAAATGTCTTAAAATGAGACAGTTTTATGGTGAGATCATTTTAATAAGATTGACCCATGTACCATGGTTGAATTGATTGCTAAGATTATATGTTATTCTCAACTTAACTTAGGATATATGCATATATAGGATTTGGATAATGTGAAAACTAATTAAAGTGGTGAAAATTGAAATAGGTATACATAAAAGCTTAAACGGTGTATATATTTGGATGGCGGTTTTGTAAATAATTGGACATTTGCTAAAAGGTGTACATACATGCTAAAAAGATTTACATATTGGAATGACAATTATGTAGATAATATGAGCTTTTTCATTCACAAAAATATGTATACCTTCTAAGATAGTACTGTACATCCCATTTAATATGTTAAACTTTTCTTTTGCAGAAATTTCAAAATAATTATTATATTTCAAATTATATGGTAATAAATTTACACAAATGACAAAAAAAATTACATTAATGATATTCTATTAATTTTTATCAGTTTAAAAAATTGGACTTTATATAAAACGACGGATGGAGTACTTAACAACCGCTAAAAAAACAAAGTATATATGAAGAACCCACACCACAAGCAAAGTTATATAATTTCTTTGAATGAAATAACTCTCTTGATTGTAGATGTGTTGTTTTCCCTCTTTGAGAAGTCAATATGATGATGAGATATTGAAGGCAAATCATGTGACATATGAAGCTTACTCGTATAACTTTTGGTATCTAAAACTCTAAAGGTTGACAAGTTATACATCTTTGCACCTAAAAAGGTTCATTAAATTGTATTGGACCATATATTTTTATATTATGGAGTACTTCATACATTAAGTCAAGCATCCATTGTTGTATAACCCGTGAGAGCTCAATAAAGTAGGGTTTATGCTTTAAATGAGTCTTGATTAATCTATTTAGGTATACTCGGCATTAATGTTTCATACCATTTGGCATTTGTATATACTTCAATTGGTGTTTACAAAATCTCAGAAATATTCAATCACCTCAACCATCAGTTTAAAGTTTTGATTGAGTTGGTTCTTTGACATAATATCAGAAGTCAACATGACAAAAAGTCACGGGTTCGAATCTCAACTATCCCTCATTTAAAGCGAAATATTAATTTAGCGTCAGGTATGAAGATGACATATGTTGCATCCACATTTCATCCCAAAGGGCTCTCATATGAAGAGGCCTGTTAGAGCATATAACATATCATGAGGCCTCAACCATCAGTTTTGTTGGAAATACTTCACATGTGAGACAAGATTCCACATCGATAAAATAGTTGGTTATTGACTAGCATATATATATAAATGGGTGAGTTAATCTTCCTACTACTATATGGTTTTGGGAAACAATAAATCTCACCTAGTGTATGTGCAAGTCAACACTCTTGACTTGTGGGTTTGTAGGCCTGAGCCCACGGGTATCCCGTGTCCACACAAGTGTGCCACGGTGAGATATATGACGAATTATCACGACCTAATAAATTTTATGTATCATTTCTTTCTAGCACACTCTTTTCCTTGGCCTACCACGTACTAAAAGAAAGTTGGTCTTCCTAAAGCCAAAGGAAACATCATGGTTAGCTATACCCTATACTACTACTATCCCTATTTCATTCCAAAATTTTCTCCCCTTTCCCAAAAGACAACAAATAACTATAATCTCTAGCTCAACTATGTTAAAAGAAAAGATCACATATGATGAATGTGAGTTTGGTGGTTGTCGATTTTAATAAGAACTATTGTTTGTAGTAAATCTTTCATACTCTATATATCTTTATATCCTCACAAATTTTCCAAAACTTATGAGCTTACAAAAAATTTAATGTATTTATTATTTAAAAGTTAGAACTAATGAATTAATTGTGTTCAATACGTTTGTTTATTATTATTATTATTATTATTATTATTATTATTATTTGTACATATATGGTATAAGTACACTAGTGGAAAGAAATGTATCTACTGCGTATTATTTGTTGCGGTTTTTTTTAGACGCAGCATTAAATAGCAAAAAAGAATCACGCCAAAAAAACATAATACAAATGCTGCGGTTCCTAGTAACCCGCAACATATAAGTAATTTTAAAAAATCAAAAAAAATTATGCTATATGCTGCGGTTTTTGTGGAACCATAGCATATAATGTATTTTTTAATTTAAAAAAAATACAAAATATGCTGCGGTTTTGGGAGAACCGCAGCATATAGTGTGTTTTTTTTAAATCAAAAAAATATACTATATGCTGCGGTTCCCCAACAAACGCAGCATATAGTGTACCTTTGTGCTGCGGTTTTAAACCGCAACATTTAAGATAGGCCATTTGTTGTTATCACTAATGCCTGGGGTTAAAACCGCAGCATATTGTGGCAAAAAAACCGCAGCAAATGATATTTTTTCCACTGGTGATAATTATTAGACAAATTTGACTTAGCCTAGGTTGGTCGGAATTTGGGTTAGAAATTAGAAGGTTTTGCTAGGTTAGGATGGTGGTGATCTGGTGGAGCTAGGGGAAGGGTTTAGTTATTTTGAAATTTTAATTTCTTAATTTTTTTAAAATGAAAATAGAATAACCAATTGTCATAAATTTTTTTTAGAAAACTGGTTAAAATAGGTTAAGGATATAGGAACACATTTTTGTTAGCTTAGACCTCTAAGAGTCATCTTTTAAAGGCTCAGATTTATTACCGTATAAAAATAAATTACATGCACCACTCAAGTTGTTACTTTGCTCAACATTGATATTGAAAACCACTAATTACTAAAGCAACAACAATTATTGTATAAAACGGTTTCACCAAGAGAAGCGTCTTATATATGAATTACACGACCTATTTAATAGTCTATTTGTTTTCAAATGTTCTTCTCCTTCACTTTTTTTTGCAGATCCCAATGCAAACTTTAAAATCAAATAATTTTAATTGTGAGTTTTTACAAATTCTAAAAAGTTGATATTTATAAAGTATATATTAAGATGCATTTAATAGAATCTCACATAAATATGTTTTTCTTATAGATCGATAAAAAATCTCACTCAAAATTTGACAGTTATATTGAGGCTCATAAACTATTCGGTCAAACACTTGAATTCCGAGAATTCTGACCGCACCACCTAAGTCCCCGGACTCCGGTTAGACGACAACAATCCATGAATTACTAATCAAAACCACGTCGTTTGGCCTTTCTTTCCGACAGAAGGAAAACCCCAATTTTGATCCAAACTCTCAAGTGCTTCTTTTTTCAAAAGATCCTGACGAGGTCATACAAACCCTCGGGAGGATATTTGTGCCACGTCTCTCAAATCTTTTAGAGAGAGAAAAATGGCGGAATTTCTCTCTCTCCCTTCATCATCCGCAAGAGCAACGTTAGCTGCTAAATTATCAACAGTTCCTAAAAATTTAGCCATTTTTGGCTCCTTTTACTCTTTACGTGGCTTCAATTCTCTTTCATCTTTCAATCTTACTTGTTCTGCTTCTCAACGATTCATTCCTCGGTAAGTTGATGATTCGAATAGTTCGATTTTTCATATTTTGTTTGATTCCGTAAAATTTTAGTGGAATTGTTGAAGTTGATGCATCGTGTTGATTTTATCCATGTCAAGATTGTTTATTGTTAGATTTTTTTATAACGAATGAATTGGACTTGAATAATGTGGTGTGTTAGAGTGAAGATCCAATTCCCATGAGGATGGTGTTGGGTTTGATCACTTGGTTGCCCATGCTCTATCTTGCACTCTTGAGAGTGAAGATGTGAGTGTCATAGGCGGTGGAGGATTGAGCTTTGGATCACTTATACTTCAAGGTGGATAGCTTGGCATGGCTTGATGTTAGCAAAGGAATGCCAAAAGAGGGTGGTTTGACTAGTCGAGCACAATGGCTCGGTCGAGCACAATGGCTCGGTCGAGCACAATGGCTCGGTCGAGCACAATTGCTCGGTCGAGCAAAAGAAGCAGCATAATCCAGTAGCTCTTGACCATCTGCTCGCCTGGTCGAGCGAGGCACAGTGCAAGTTCAGCGAGTTTCTGTTTTATGTGTGGGATTTTGTGTGCTTTTAAGCTTTTTGTCCTAGGTTTGTCTAATGTTTTACGATTATATAAGGAGTCTTAGAGCATCATTAGGGTTATGTGGGTGAAGCTAATATACTAGAAGCAACTAGGGTTTATCCAAGAGAGTTCTTCATTGTATTAGTGATTTTGTGAGAGACCACCATTAAAGGTGAGGTCTTTGCTTTGGGAGATTGTTCTTGAAGCTTGTAAGGTGAATCATTAATGTATTATTGAGTATATTAATGATAAGATACTTGTTTTGTGGGGGAGGTTCATAGATATCTCATACATCTTGTGTTTTACTTCTTCCATTGTTGTGCTCTGTTTTGGTTGTTTTCTTTGCACCTGTTTTTGTTATTGTTTCTTCTCTATTGTCATAGCCCATTCACAACATGGTGTTATAATTATGATTTGTATATTTTTGTTCAGCTACAATATAGTGTGCTAATATTTTCTTTCTACTCTGTTTCTTAAAATTTTTAATTGAAATGCTATTGCTAAGTGGATGTTTATATGCAATTGTATTCACAATTATATTTTTGCCATGTAATAATATATTTTATATGTTGATTGTGTTGCTAGTTTGATTTAGTAAAATAGAGCTTGGAACTTTGAGCTTTAAGGTTTGTAGCCGAAATCTTACTAGATTGATTTCAATACAACAACAACATTCCATTATCCAATGTCATTAAGTAGTTTCTACCTATTTTCCACTGTCTTTCAATAATCTTGGCCTTCCCACTAACCCAATTTCTCTGGTTTATTATAAAATCTCTGCTCATTTGACGTGTTCAAGAGATGTGACACAACTCTTTGGGGAAACTCGTGCATATTTAACATGATACAAAGGCCGGGTGGTGAATAGTAAAATCTTTGCTCATTTGACTCCACATTGATGTAATGTGACATGCCATCAATGACGAGCTAGAAACCTATGCTTGTCACTAAACCTAGGTGTTGGGAAGTGCAAAGGGTAGCTTGTTGCTGAGTTGGGGATGCCCCTTCCACCAATTTGAATTTGGATTGTGCCATGTCACAATATGTGATGATGTTTCACGCTAGTTGTCACCAACCTACTGTAATACTCTCCTATGTGGGCTTGGGAGTTGGGAGTGGGAACGAATATTGGAGTACTCACATGCGGAGTTGTATTAGTGATGCCGTAATTCCTATTTGAATTAACTCTATTTTTTTCTGTATTACAACTTACAAGGAGTCAAGTACTCATGACGTGTCTAAATGCCTAACTTTTCTTGTTTGTTACTTGATTCAGCAATTTCTAGACCGAACTTTTTTCGTATGAATGCTTAGTGTGGATTTAGTAGCCACTTAATCATATGATTCTTGAGCTTGATGATTGTTTGACTTGTCATTTAGACTTGTTGGTTAAATCTAGGCTTAAAAATAATTGATGTTTTATCAAAGCAAATGAAAATGCTTGTCGTGTTGGGATTGTCTACATATTTTACTACATTTTTGAGTCCTTTCCATCCTAGTTACTCTGCCCTTTTATGTTTCTTATTAATGGGGGGGAGTCATGAATATTTGAAATTTAATTTAGACCAGCCTACCCCAATCTTGGTTTTCTTTATCCTTATACAAGTTTGTTGGATTGTATTTTGGATTATTGTTCTCCTGTCTTGTTGAATCGAATGTCATTGGGTTATCTGCATTACATTTAATATGCTAGTTGTGATATTTGTAGTAAGTTTTCCAAGCTCCAAGTTCAAGCAACAATTTTGCAAGATGAAGAGGAGAAGATAAAAAAAGTCGATGAATCTTTTCAATCAAAGACTATAGCAGATGAAATAGGGAAAGGGTGCAGTAAAGCAATACCATTAGGGGACTCGACATCCAATGATTTTGATGGATGGATAATCAAACTAGAGCAGTCTATCAATATTTTCCTCACGGTATTTTTTCTTAGTTTTTTTGTCTAAATACTCTTGACCTTTTTAGATACTGTAGTCATTTGAACCTGATGAACTTTCCTTTTTTTTTTTTTGTTTAGATAATGCCACCTTGCTGGTTCCATCTTGTCTTAGCAAAAATAAAATTATATTTAAGTTGTACTTTTAGTGAAGCGGGTTGGGGGACTTAAAACACGTATTTCGAAAGTACTGGATCTAAATTTATGAAACCTTATTAACCCACTGCATAGACTTTATGCTGCATACTAAATGTGTATTTACTATGCTGTATTGAATTTCATTTGTTCTTACAAATTTAATAGATTTCCGGTCAGAGAAATATGCTCTAAATAAAAATAATAATGCACTGAATTGTTACAAGGAACATCAGGACACTAGGAGTATGCAATCTTTGTTTTCATCCATTTAGACTCTAAACACAATGTTTTTATAATTGTTTTTTTCTAGCACACTGTATTCCTATGATGTGATTTTTGAAGAACCTGTTTTGTACTTGTCTTATTTGAGTGTTCAAGTGCGTAGCACCTTGAGGAGCAAGACCAGACATTATTGATTGTGTACGCCAAATTACTGATTGTTGCAGGATTCCGTGATTAAGATACTTGATACTTTGTATCATGACAGGCACTATGCAAGGTTCTTTGTCCTGGAAACCGTTGCAAGAGTCCCTTATTTTGGTGAGGCTTGTTGTTTCTTTGTGTTGTTGACTTGTTTCTGTTGTATATCTATTTAGCTGGGGTGTATAGGGTTTCTATATCTCTTGAAAAACTGGACACTTATTAGGAGCATGCATGTTGCGGCTCATAGTTTTCTCAGAGTAATATCCAGGAATTTCACGTGGCGATTGACTATTGTTAGCATATGTTGAAGATACTTTCCCTCATATATGTTGCTAGAAAGTAATATAAAATTTGAGATCTATTTCCAGTATAAATCACTCCTGTCCCGAAGAGAACATGCTTTAAATAGTTGAAATAAATATATAAAGAGGGCTTAGAGGAACTGAGGAAGAGTGACTGAGCTTTTAACACTCAAATATAGAACTTAATTCAGTAGACGTCTTGAATATTTATCACAATAATCGCATTTATGACTTGTTATCATTTATTGTCAGAAGGTGGGCGATATGGTCAAGAATATAAATTTTCAGGCACTTTTACATATACAGCAATATTTTACTTTGTTGTTCTCTTGACTGTAGTTGAAAATTGAAATCCTTGTTAGCACTTATAGTTGTTTGGTTAAATTTGATTAATTAGCCTTCCTATCAAAAATATTGTATTTAATATTCATTATTCGATGTTGCAAACTATCCTGCTCTTGGCAGCCTTTATATCTGTGCTACATATGTACGAGAGTTTTGGCTGGTGGAGGAGAGCTGATTACTTGAAAGTCCATTTTGCTGAGAGCTGGAATGAGATGCACCACCTTTTGATCATGGAGGTATGTCCTTTCTGGAGTTTTAATTGGTTAGATTCTCGGTTATTTGCCATGTTTCTACGTTTGCTAGTATGCTTGTGTTCACTCTTGAATTAACTCTCTTATATGTGGCTAAAAATCTTTTAACTTCTATGTTATGTTTTCAGATTAATCAATATAATATAGGAGTGATATGGTGGAGAGATTGCCTTAGTCTCAGGCTTTAGTTTGATTTCCTTACCAAGAAAAAGTCTGATTCTGTCTTGGGTTCATTTAATGTTGTGTCAGGCGTGAAAGTTGCCGCTCGATATCAAAGAGTTTTCTTGATTTCTTTTGTGCTTTGTAGAATCCAAACTGATTGGTGTTTGAACATTAAGGTAGTACAAAAAATGGCTACAAGGTATTTGTGATTTGAAATTATTAAGGTTGTTAGTATGGTTATACATGGAAGCACAATAGATACTTCTCAGTTTCATCATACTTGTACATAATAACTGATGCATTAAGCTTCATTCTGTATTTTATTGGTTGCTTGTTCTGGTACATGAGAGCTCAATGTATGCAAAGTTTAGCTGTAGTACTGTTAGCTGTAAAAAACCAGGAAGAAAAGATAGGGAGAGGGGGGTGTTCAGGTGGCTTGTGCAATGAGGAAGGATAGGGAACATGCTAGTGTCAACTCTATTGCTCATGCAAACAGTGGCTGATTAATGTTTTTTAAGATTATGTGTTCAGTTAGAATTCATTTTTGAGCGAAAAGTTGTTCTTATGTTATAGTATTACTTTTAGTGAAGTTTTCTTGTGTTATGCAGGAATTGGGCGGGGATGCTTGGTGGATCGATCGCTTCCTTGCTCAACATATTGCTATCTTTTATTATTTTATGACAGTTATCATGTATGCGGTTAGTCCAAGAATGGCATGTAAGTGAATGGTGATAATTTTGGACTTATAGATTTTACTAATATTCTGTTAACTTTGCTAACAAGAAGGAATTAAAACTAAAATAATAGGAGTATATCTTTGGACATACTCCTCCGTCCAAGATAGTTTGCCTATTATTGAATGGCTTGGAGATTAAGAAGATAGATATATTGGGTTGAAGTAGTGAGGTGTTTAGAATTAAGAGAGAGAATATAGAGTAAAAGTGGTGGGGTGATGTCCAAAAGTAGAAATATAGCAAATTCATTGAGACCGACTAAAATGAAAAGTGGGGCATATTTGGAGTATATGTATAAGTTGCTTTTTATAACTTACAACTCCAATTATAATGCAGATCATTTCTCTGAATGTGTTGAGAATCACGCATTTGAAACTTATGACAAGTTCATCAAAGCTCAAGGAGGTAAGTTGGTCTTTGGAGGCTTTAAAGTTTTGGCTGTCATTTCTTGTTTGTGCATGTGCACCTTTCTTTCTCCATATTTTCTTTTTTTTCTTTTCTAAATTTGTAATGATTATAAAAAATGACTTAGGTTCTTTGTTATTCGGACTCTTCATTTTACCACATGTACCCGTGTCTTATCCTAGACACTCAGTCATCAGTCATGGGTATGACATTTGGACAATGTTTTTTGGACCAAAACTATTGTTTTTTTATAATTTGGCGGAGTCAGACCCTTGGATACGTTTGTGTGCTTGAGTCTAGGTAACTGAGCTTTGTTCATACACCCCCCTTTTGCAGATGCATGATCCTATAATTGATTATAAAGCTGAAGCTAAATTTTTCCTCTTGTTCCTATATAGATGAACTGAAGAAGCTCCCTGCACCAGATGTGGCTGTGAAATACTATACGGGTGGTGACTTGTACTTGTTTGGTATGGTAGTTGACTCCTATCAGTTTCTTTGACTGAAAATTTAGTAGTTTTCACTATAACTGAAGCTGTTTCTATATCAGATGAATTCCAAACTTCCCGAGTTCCTTGCTCCCGAAGGCCAAAAATAGGTAACTACTTGATTTGCCCAATTTTGTTGTACTGAACTTGTTTTATAAGGCCGAATGGATGCTTTCAATACCAAAGGACATTTGTGGATAGTAATATAAAAGGGAGAGGAAGTAGAGGGAAAGAGGAAGGAAGGAAAGGGATGGAGCTCTAAATCTTTCCTACATTGGAGGGTTGGTATTAATAAAAGTGAGATTGAAGATGGACCCAAAAGAGAGAACTTGTCCCCCTCCCCTGCTTTCCCCTGCCATTCCTTTCTCTCCATTCCCTCTTATCCTAAGTGTAGTTATATGTTTCTGTAACTGTAGCTAATCTCTATTCCCTCCCATTTTATTTTCATTTTATGTATTTGTATCCTCAAGTTGATAATTTTTCATGTTAGGACTATTAAACCTATTTTGAGTTCAAGTCCAGGTATTATAGATTCATAGGTTATACCTTTGTATAGATGGGAGCAAAACTCAAATTGCGATACATGTCCATCAAGAAAGTGGGAAAAGCTTATTTTGATTAATCTAAAAAAGAAAAAATTTCTGAACATTTTTCTGTCTCAAAAGTCAATTTCTTAGTGATTGCACCCAAATTACTAGCTTTCTCGTATATAAGTTATTATGGGGTATTGCGTCTTGTATGGATGAACAAAACTGACAATTAAGCAAGTGCAAATATTTTTCAAGAGTATTATTTGTTTAATCTGTTACTTTTGGTTATTTTGCCATTCATTAAAAGGCTTGGTAGTTTAGATTTAGAAGCTTTGAGAGAGAATATTATAAAGAGGATCGATTTCCTTTTTCCTTTTAGGGGTGTCTAGAATTGTATGCCCTTGAAGATTTTCCAGCTTGAATGTGCTAGCGTTACTATCCATGTTTATCTTCATGTTCTGCCTTATCTTAAGGGAATTTTTGGCATCCGTATATGATACATATCATTTGGGTTGAAGTTTATCTTCATTCCGACTTGCTTTCATGTTTGATAGCATAATATACTGAATATAAAGTAATGATGAAATTTTGTATTAATTAGTGGCTGTTGTTTGCAGAGAATTTGTATGATGTGTTTTTGAATATAAGAGATGATGAAGCTGAACATTGCAAGACAATGAGAGCTTGCCAGACTCATGGAAACCTCCAATCTCCTCATTCATCCTCAGAAGATATTGATGATTCAGAATGTGTTCTGTCACAAGATTGTGAAGGTATAATAGATTGTATAAAGAAATCAGTTACAACTTCTCAACGAGCAAACAAAACATGACACAGGATAGTATACATATATATTAAGAAATCATCACAATGATAAAAAATAGCCAGTGAAATCTTTTAATTCTATAAAAAAAAAAAAAAAAAAAAGCTGCACAAAGTTTTGTGTATTACAACCCGGGTTGCCTATTTTCTATGATTAGCTGTGGCAGTTTGCTGTAGATAGGGTTGAATCTATAATGTTTAAGCAGATAAGAATTATACTATGCTACAGTTTTCTTGAAAAGTTGGCCATGTGACAACTTACAATCTCTATAAAGACAGTAATGACAAGCACATGTAAATTTTGGAAGCTGATTAAATATACAATTTATTGACAAATTTGTGAATATAATTTTCATTTGAGTAATTACTCGTCCAGCTTTTAGGTCGAAATTTCCTTGCTGGGATGTTCTTTTTTTGTAATGACAATAATACTATAGCTCTCCCATTTGTCTTATTCCCCATTTTTTGATTAGAAGGGAGGTGTATATTTTATGAAAATATATGTTTTCTGTTATGAATATTAATGAATAGCTCCTCACTTTATTTTGGGTGGTAATTTAAGTTATTAGAGCATGTTAGACTTGACCCTGCTTAGATTCCAGTCCGGAGGCCAGATACTTGTATGATAGCGGTTGCCTTTATGTTTTTTATTTTGTCTTCTGGCCTCCAGGAATGCATGAGAATTTGCTATTGGTCAAAAGGGATGTGTAGGTAATTGAAGAACTTTTAATTAGTTGTCATGCAGGGCTTCCGTCTTCTTTTCTAGGGAACACTTTTATTAGTAAAGATCGTTAGTCTCTCGATTTCATAGCTTAATATAAATAGTTAAAATGCACAACTTACATGTTGAGCCGTATTTTTATACGGGTGAGGTAAGCTACAGGGATGGAAGCGCAACGTGCTGTTAGGCATGTTTTTCATAAAAGTTCCTCTTATTTGGTTTGTGCCTTATTCCAGGAGATGTGCGAGGTGTATCCCAAGCGCCTCACACCTCAAACTAAGCTTGCTAGGTTCTCTGGTTCAAGTGAATAGCATGTGAGTAAAAGCATCCTTCATCGTATTGACTTCCTAATAAATAAGTTTCGCATCACCTTTACATTAAATTTCCTCTTCTGTGCATCCTGTCTGTCATCTCCTTGATTTTTAACTGCAATGGATAATATTAAATCACTATGCAAATCCTGTTAAGTGACTTTGTTCTCTTTCAACTACTGTGCATATATGTTTGTGGTATCATTTTTTATGAACAATTTAAGCTTTTATTTCCATCATAGTGACATTAAAGTCATGTAAGTGTGTAACTGCTTAATTATTTTTGTGCAAACAAACTACAGTTGGGACCTAACGTCTCATTTCTGTATGAATAACATGATACATATGCGGTTACCAGTTTATAGCTGTTATTTCTTGATGAGAGAGACAGAGTTGATGTCTTGTAGCAAAGTTAGGTGTTCACAACTCACGTAATACGCTACCATGAGCTTCTACTTGAAGTGCCATTTAAATTGGGACGATCTTCGAGCAACACACAGTAAATGGAATAACCTCGGAGTGACACACGTACATAGATGTACGCATAGGTAAACCTAGTCGATAAATGTGTTTACCGGATCAAGTAAGATCTCTCACCTTCTCCTATTTGTTTCATCGACCGAATCTCAGCTAATGAGTACTAGCCCTGAAGCCTAGAATAATGCTTTAAACTAACGCCATCTCAGTGTCACCCTTGCAGATATGATTAAAAATTAAAACACTCTTTTATCTCCCCATTAAGATCAAAGCCTTTTGTCCCATAAGATGGATTAACACACTTTTGGTGTGCTTTGCTTGAGGAATTTTTTGTCCTCGAAAACCACTTTGGAGCTGGACGAACCTTGAAACTTTTGTTCACAAAAAATGGACGTTGCCCATTTTTTTGTCTTTTCTTATATCGAATTTTTTGAGAGTGTGATTGGTTAGGTTGGAAGTATGATTTTCTAACACCACTTTCTGAAATTTCATCCTGTTACAAGCTAAAAGATCGAAACATAGGGGAGAGAACAGTTTTTGCACCAAGTGTACGATGTGGCCTATATATTTTTTTGGTTCCAAGATTAAGATAATCTCTTACAAGCAAGAGGGGAACAGAGAATTGATTTTTTTGTAGGCGGTGAGAATCAAATCCCGATCACAAGGATTAACGGAAAAACGTTCAACCATTAGGCTAACTCATAATTCTCACGATGTGGCTAAAATTAATTTTCTTTCAGCTTGTTTTGATGAACTTTGTCGAATGACATAACAAGCCTGTCATATATTGGATAATTTCCATTGATTTTGCTAATGACTTTATAGATTTGACCAATTGCATGTGCTATGTATAATTAATTAGATTAATGCATATGCAACCACCCATACTTTAATTGGTGTTTTAGATTATATTGAGT
Organism: Amaranthus tricolor; assembly: GCF_026212465.1. Taxonomy (NCBI): domain Eukaryota; kingdom Viridiplantae; phylum Streptophyta; class Magnoliopsida; order Caryophyllales; family Amaranthaceae; genus Amaranthus; species Amaranthus tricolor. The sequence continues at coordinate 27,895,090 of NC_080055.1, forward strand.
TTGTTCTCGTGTCTGTAGGGTCATTCCCAAATATTATGGACGCTTTGTGGTAAATGGTAAATTTTATGGTTGGAGACGAGATTCGTTTGTTTAGAGCACATAATCATATTATAAATTTTCCACTTTTCTTATACTCATGTGCACTTCTTGTTCTTATCTATTGTTTTTGATGTCAAATTATATTTTTTATTTTTTGTGGAGTTCGTAGACAATATATGCAACAGTCAATTGGAAACTAAAACTTTATTATCACTAACAAGGTTAAAAATTTTACATATCGTACCCCTCTAAATCTCACTCATTGAATATTGTGCTCTTGTTTTTTATGTATGATGTTTGCTACCAAGAGTTAATTGGAAACATTTTCTTTGTTATCACTAATAAGGGTGTAAGGTGGTGTAAATCCGACCCCTCATACCCCGCATTGAATGGCTTTCGGGTTTGGAATGTTGTTTTTTATAATGTTATGACTTATGTGAATCCTCTCAAATATTTTCTAATGTGTGTTGTTTTTATCTTCCTTTGTTCCTGAGGCATTTTTTTAACGCCATGTGATTCAGTTGAGAAACTTTGTTGTTTAGGTTGCGCCATTGATGATCCTGTGTTTGTCAGAATTTATGAGAAATGGATATGTTGTAGAGTTTCCTCAGGACCACATGAATAGATATTTTCAGATATCTATTTAGTTTCTTGTGGGCTGAAATTAATAGAAAAATACAAAGCTTAGGTAGAAATGTACTGATATTTTGTTGATAAAGACTAAAGGAGGAGTATGAAATTATGGCCATTATGTGTAGTTTCTGGGTGACTTTTATAAATTTTGGCGTTTTTGGATACCCAGGCTAGTTGATAGAGAATGTACTGATGTGATAGCAGATACTTTAACTCTTTAAGTAAGGGCGAACTCAGTGATAGCAGATACTTTAAGTAAGGGCGAATTCAGGATATTAGTATAAGGTGGGTTGAACTAACTTGGCTATTATTCTTCTGTGCTATATGTTATACACGATTCAATATTAATAGGGTTTTAACCAAATGGCCCGGATCATGGCCTAGAAAGGCTCGAACCTAAATTCGCTTGTACATGATACTGTATTTTCAGGAGTACTGTGTGCTGTCCTTTTTCCCTAACCTTGGCTCAGTTGCTTGAAATTGAGAATAAGTTGTATGTGAAACCGTAACATCCATAATCGAGGTACTCGTAAATCCTAAACAGCTTGGATTCGTTCATGGCGGAAAGATTAGTTGATGTGTCTAGTAATCAAGGTTGTTAAAATCGCGATCCGGATCGTAAAATCGTACGATTTTATGATTCCAATTGCACCTATCGAGTTGAATCGAGGTTAAAATTAGACTTGGGCAAAATCGTTAGAATCGATTAAAATCGGTAAAATCGTAAAATTGTACCGATTTTACAAAATAGGCATTTTAAGAGAAAATTCTTAAATATTATAGGTCATGCGACAATTTTTGACCTATTTGTTACTTTAAATTAGAAGAAATATCGTTTTACATCTTCTTTTCACCTTTATTTGTCATTTTCTGTAATTATTCATCATTATTTTTCTTTTTTTTTCATGTCTACTGTAGCTTCTAAGTTATTCTTCCCCAACCTACTTGTAAGATATTTATGTAATGCACTTAAATTAACGTATTGGAAAAAAAAGTTTTTTAGTGGTGAAAATTAATCTGTGCACTCTTGATAAGTGCAATTATTTGCACTTATTTATATCATTTTATACTCCTTAATGATGATTATTGTTAGTAATTTCGTACTTATTTTAAAGATTTATGCTACTCTACCCATTTTGGTTATTCATGTTGATTTTGAGCCGCGTTTTTAAGCATAATTCTTATGGTTTTAATGTTGATGGAGTTTACTAAGGAGATTATTTCTCGTTTAAAGATGTTTTATAATGAAGATGGGCAAAAGAGTTGAAAAGTGTTAAAATACAAAAGTTTTGAGGTGAAATTTGATATATGCTCACTCTTTTGGTCATAACTTTTGATGAAAAGATCGCAGTAATGCAAGGCTTGCGTCATCGGAAAGTAGACTTCAAGAGCTTTCCAACGGTATATTATATGTCTAATTCCGACAACCGAGCAACAAATGGAGACTGTTTAAAGTTCGCCAGTCAGAAGCTAAACGACGAGCCGTCGTCTGAATGCGACGACTCGTCGCTTCTTCACTGAACTCTCATACCCAGGCAGAAACAAAGCGACGACTCGTCGCCTGAAAGCCACGACTCGTCTCCAACCTGCTGATATCCAAATCTGACGGTTTTCTTTTACTATTTTAGTGGTTTTATTTATTTTTAGCTTTATTTTATTATTAGAAATCAGTTATTATTGGGGAGATTGTTCCCCAAGTAACCTTAGAATATAAATACGCATAGTTAATTTCATTTTTTTGTGCTTTTAGTGCCCTAGATGCCCTAATGCTCTAGTTTTCATTATTAGTTTATTAAGCTTAGTTTTTATGTTTTTCATTGCAACTTTCATTTATTTATGCAATCTATGGTTTGTTTATGTTTCAATTTGTAAGTTTCTCTATCTTGTCCTTTAATAATTCATCAAACTGTTTTTAATTCATTATTTTCATCATTTTCATCATCTAAATTAGGGTTTTGCTTATTATTAATTTCATGTTAGTTATTATGTCTAGTGAGTAGATTATCTTTCTAGGATTAAGGGATTGACCCTAATTCGAAGCATGAAATGATATTTGATCGATTAATTGTGTGAAATTTGGGTCAATGATTAAACCTATGCTTAATGAGCCTTAGTTTAGATATCTTTATTAACTTTTTCAATAAAATGGAAGTTTGAGATTAGGATTAATTTAAGATTGAGGTATATTTAAGTTAAATTCCTATTAGTTTAACCAATAAAACAGAAGTTTGAGGATTAATATTAGTAAGGTCTTAACCAATAAAGCGGAAGCTTGAGATTAATTAGATCACGTTTAATCATGCCAAAGGCTCAATTTTATACAATTATGAGAGTAATTGACTCCCATGTTAGAATTAGATGATTCCTGACATCCTATATTTGCTTTATTACCACCGTCTTCATATTAATTTTTGACTTAGCTTTACTTATTAGTTTCAATTGCATCATTTTGATTTTTTTCATAGTTGTGTTAGATTCTCAAACCGATTATATTGTTTGTCCGTATCTCGTACTTATAAACTAAACAAATTTATTAACTCGCTTCCCTGGGTTCGACCCGTATTGCTACACGTACACCGTGCGTTTGCGGTTATTAAAATTCGCCCCTATCAACTCCATTTGTCTAGGTTTGTGTAGAGTAACTAGACACTAAGTCAATTTGTCTGTTTTTTGTTAAATGATATAAAATTACAACTTAGAATTAAATATTCTATGAATTATATTGTAAAAATAATAGGTAAAAACGAATCTAAATGTATTTTACATTGAAAATAACTCAACAATAAATACAAACGACAATTACGTCTTAAACTTGCAAGATTTATAAAATCGGTCGATTTTACAATTTGATTTTACAATCCGATTCTGAAAGTTGCTTTCGATTCAAGTAAAATTCCGATTTTAACAACCACAAGGATGTTTTTGACAGTAGGTTGCGGGTCTCACTGGGTGCCTTCCTATTCTGGGTAAACCATATTTTGGGCACAGTTCTAGTTTTAGTACTGTATCATTCTTCTCATCTCTCTTCAGTGAAATTTGTACTTAGACCACAGAATAGTTACCGATTAATAACTGCTCTGATACTGACAATAACTTGCTCCATTGATCCTAATAAGTTGGTTATTGACAAAGACTAAAATTGTTAAAATCGAAATTTAGAGTCGTTAAAACCTGTAGCATCGAATCGAAGAATCGTAAAATTATACAATAAACTTAAATTTGCTATCTAGTCATCATTTTTCACCTTAAAAGTTTAAGTTTATTAATTAAAGTTTCATTCACTTTATTTTCAAGAATAAAATAGAAAAATATTTAATAATTAGTTTAAATCTTTATACCGATGAAGAAATTTATTTTTTAAAAATTATGATGATGAATCATTGAATTGTAAGAAAAATTAATGAAAATGGTACATTAGAAAAATTAAGAATAAAATTTGTAGAATTGAATCGTTAAATCGTAGGATCGTAAAATCGTGTTATGATTCTACCTCTATAAATTTTTTATTTTGATTAGAATCGTAAGATTCTCCAACTTCTACAATTCAAATCGCTCACTTATTTTTAGATCGTAAAATCATAGAATCGTGATTTTAGTAACCATAAACACATTTGTGCTCGCACTAAGTTTATATTATTGTTGGAAAATCAGTGAAAGTTCGTATTATTCAGGATAATTTTTCCTTTTCCTTATTGATCAACTAATGTAGTTTAAAGAAGAGAAAGTCATAATTTTGTGATAAAGAATTCAACATATCACTCATTTGTAAGTTTGAATAGTTTCAATTTAAAATCCATAGCATAGGAAAATTTTCATTCCTGACTAAAATTGTTAATTTCTGAAGAGAAGAGTTATGTTAAAGATAAATAGGAATATAGGGTTATAAGAAATTGAAGAACATCTGATAAATTGATGATTCTCATATATTATATTGGTTGAAGAGATTGGTAATGACAAGAAATTGAAGAACATCAGCGTTGAGATTATTCTGTGTCATTTCTGATTATTTTTGACCCTAAACGAAACATAAAAAAAAGGCTCTTATATAAGTAAAGTTTCAGTTCTTTTTTCTCCAACTATACATCATATAATTTCTTTTTTCATCACATTAATGTACAAATTTAAGATCATATAATGATATGGTACTTGTGCACAATCTAAATTTTAATAATAAATTGAACTCAATTTGGGCCCTTTTATAAGTTGGACTCTATACAGTTGCACCACAAAACTACCCTCTAGGAATGGTCTTGAAATTAGTAAGGATTGAGAGAAACAAGCTTAAGATGAATATAGGAAAAAGAGATATAATTAAAGTTGTGATTGTTAGAGTAATTTTCTTCTCATCAATGGTAAAATGGGGATTAAAATTTAGCTTTTGTAAGTTTTGAACTCCTAAATAATATCACAAGAAGACATGTGATCAATTGAGCTATACTTGACTAAAAAACTATAAGGATTTGTTAATATATGAGATCTAGTTTTTAGGGGACTTTAGGCGATCTGACACTTTAAATAGGCCTAAAATCGCCACTGAAAAATTCTTATATGTACCAAACTAGATCTTGCTAAGTGTTATGAACATTCTAACCGTTCGTTAATAAGAATATTAATAATCATCTAAAAAATTCTTTTTTTCAAAAATTATATTTGAATGAAAAACAAATATATTATAGTAGATAGCTTTTGTAAAAAAAAAAACTGTTAATTTTTAACTCCATTTTTGTTTTGTAAAGTGGAGAAAATTTTATTTACCAAATCACATGTAATGTATATCATTTTAAAAATATTTTTCCAAAAATCAATTAAATAGACAACATTGTGCCAGAACGATTAGTGTTTTTATTGGCTTTTTTGATTGATTTTGATTTTTGACTTTTTTAATTGATCAAACAACAACAAAAAAAATAAAATTGATGAATGAGTTTTAAGCTAGTTGAAAAGTTATCTTTTCATCCAAAAATCTTTTATTGACTTTTTTGACTTATTTTTCATTAATAAACAGTCAATATGGAGCAAATAACCTTTACCAAACATCTATATATTAATTATCTTAAATAATTAACTTAAACAACTAATTGTTAATCAATATTTTCAATTGGTGAAAATTATTCGGCCAACAACTTCAATTAATAGTCATTTACAAATCAAATATTTATAATTAATCACTGTGATGAGTAAATCACTCCACAAAAAGATAAAAAAAATAATAATAAAATATATAAAACCAAAAAAATAAATTAAAATAACAAAACTCTCACTTTATTAATTTTTACAACACAAAAATAATTTAATAACAAATAATTGGTAACCAAAAGTTTCAACATCACAACACCTGAAAAGTCCATGTCTCTCCAAAAATTAAATTTCTCTTCATAATGACCCCACACTCAATAAAAATCTCCACCAATCTTCTTCTTCAATCTTCATGATTCAATGACAAACCACCCGCCATATTTACGTGGTCTCCTTCCACCCTCATATCCTATTTCTCTCTCTAAAATTTCCAATTTTTTTCTTCTATCGCACGTCAATCTTCAATCCTCTCTCACTCTCTCTTCACTCAAAAACCTTGAAGAAATCTCTACAATGGCGGAATCTTCCATTGGTGGTGGTGGTGGTGGTGGAGGAGGAGCTCTTGTTCCTTCAATGAAAACTGATTCTCCGCTTGAAACTTCATCTGGTGATGGTGGTGAATCAATTGCCTGCGATAAGGATTTTCTATGTCCGATTTGCATGCAGATTATTAAAGATGCTTTTCTAACTGCTTGTGGACATAGCTATTGTTACATGTGTATTTTCACTCATCTTCGTAATAAATGCAATTGCCCTTGCTGTGGTCGTTTTCTCACTCCTAAGCTTATTTTCCCTAATTTCGCTCTCGATAAGGTTCGTTTCTGCAATTATTTGATTTGTTATTCTTTCACCTTGTGACTTGTTTGATTTCTGTGCTAAAATTGTTGATGGTGAGTGAATTGATGTAGTACGTGATTTTCGATTGAGGAATGTAATGTGGAGTTGAATTTTTAGTTTTTTGACATGTGATTGCGATTCTTCTCTTTATTTGTCTACGAACTTGTATCAGAAATTTGAATTTCGTGATGTATTTTTTTCCGAGTGAAATCTGTAGTGAAATCATTATTTGTTGATAGAAAAATGCCCTGGAATTTGCAAGAATTTTTATTCTGCTATTTGGACTGATTATAGGTACCCTCTGTTTCTCAATACATCAGTTTGACTTTACAGTCCAACTTTAGATTATTGATATGTTTAATTACACATTGACTATTGTTGGAGTTTGGTGTGACTTTGAGTGCACCAATGGAGTTTGAAGAGGTTGATGGTGTATGGATGAGTATATGTGAGTGTATGGTGTGTATGTGCATGATAAATTGGCTTCAAATGAGCAGCTCGACCAAGTCCTTGGCCTGCTCCACCGAGCCTACTGGCTTGACTACATCAGAGACTATTCTGTCTTCATGCTCGACCAGTTTGCTCATCGCTCTTGACCCCCTGCTTTGCTCGACCGGTCGAGTGGGGGTCTGCTCAGCCACTGTTTTCTTTTTGCGATAATTGTTGTGGCTAATCATTAGGGATGAGCCTTTTCCTCATTTACTCCCATATGTACACATATATAAATAGAAGTCCCTACACTCATTCCCATGAAGATTCTAACCCTAAACCAAAACACAAACCCTTCTCTTTCTCTTTCTCTATTCTTCTTCTCCAAGTGTAATTCTCCATTGTATGAGTTCTTGAGAACTCCATTGATTCTTCACATAATACAAGCAAGCTAACCACCACCGAGGACGTAGCCCACATTGGGTGAACCTCGTAATTCTTGTGTCTTTTTTTTATTGCATTATTTCTTATTGCTTTTCATTACTAGTTTAGTGAAGTGTTTGTTTCTTTGCATAGAACACCTCTACCATAGTTCTTGGGTTGTTAGGGATAAAGTTTGAACCTTCAGACCCTAGTGTGCTTAGTTTTTTTCAACTCTAATTATTATAAAATTATACGAGACTAATTAGATAGGAATACCATGATGTTGATGTCTAAAATATTTATTAATCACTAAGATTAATTTATATTTGTCAAAGTGATTTTGTGGATTCTTGGATTTATTAGATTCCTAGCTAAACTACTAAAGGCAAGTTAAATGTGTCAAGCATGTGATTTTGATGCAAGATATTCTTGTGTTTGTTCAATTATTATTTGCCTAACACCTATCTATTTAAATGACACCAATCTTCCTACTTTTCTTAGTCATAAATCATAATTATTCTCGATCCCATTGGTTTGGCTAACTGTTAGGAAACTACTCTCGTTGTCCACGGAGGAGGTTATGAGCATGTTTAACATGTTCGACCGCCCTGAATGCCAAAAAATTGGAAGCCTAGTATATATTAGGTGTTTTAAGATACAGGATTGTTAGAAAATATTATAATTTTTTAAATTACATAGGGCCTTTAAAAAAAAATTCAATTTTTGCTCCGCCCTGTGTCCACCTGATTTTCCCCATTTACCATATAAGCCCATTGTTAGGCAATTGCTCTTCTTGCTTTAGACTCCCTCCGATTGCTTATACTTTGCATCTTTTTTCTTTTAATTTGTCCCACCTATTTTGTACATTTATTTTTTTTTTTATAATGGTACCATACTTCTCTATGATGTAATCTACTAATTTATAATTTTTTAACCTCATCAACTTATGTCCACTCAGTTATTCACATTTATCCAGAGGTGAAAAGTAGAAGGGTTTAGCTAAATGCTTTTTGTTTTCCAATATCTAAGATTCTTAGAAAAGCAAGCAAAAGTGTTTGGGAGCAGAATCAGCTCAATAAAAGAATTAAAGTTGACTACTTAGATTTTTAGAGTATTCCTTTAAGAAATGAATCTTGAAACAACACCTTTGAAAGACAAGGGGTGTTGAAAAATCTTTTAAAAGATTCACTGAACTGCAAATCTCAAGGATATAAAAGTATATGGGACCTTTCAGTTCACAGATTGGAAACTTTGATTGTGAGGTGTATCTAAAGAATTGTTGTTTTAACTTCACATACATGAAACTTGTAAAATGTGGAATATAAGATGTGGTAAAACTTTTTCTTAGTTGTAAGGTTGATATTTGATCGTCTAAATCCAAATTACTTCTACAATGTATCAACACTGGAGTTAAATTTAATTGTAAACCTCAAAAAATATCATGAAAGAAATTGTCAAAGTCTACTCTTACCTCTAGATGTTTAGATTCATAATATCAAGTGATTGAGGGTGTTGTACGAGCATTACAAGATTGACGCTAGCGGAGAGTGCAGTTATTTACTTGACACTTAGTGTGTTGTTTCTTCTAAAAGAAATTTTCAAACGTGGAGTGAAGTTTACCATATAGTTTGATAAAGTGAAAGGAATATATGAACAATTGAAATTATTCACTTATAATTGATTGTGAATATCACTTGTGAATATCAATTTCTTATTTTGATGAAATTTTTCCTCACTCATATGCATTATCTCTGCATGAGTTCCCAAAAGAAAGGTTTACCTGAATGTAATTAGAATCAAGAAGGGGTGTTCTCTTCAAGGGGAAATTCAGATTTTTCAATAAACATAATTCAGAGTAATTGTTTGCAATTGTTCAAGGGAAATACAGGTGTATTTCTGTCCTGGGTGGATCCTTTGTGAGTGAAGCAAAAGGGAACATTCAGCTTTTCCACAAGGATTAAGAGAGTGAATCTTAATCTAAGTGTGAGGAAGAGGCCAGTGGCTGAGTGAAGGTCGCTTGTTTCTGTCCACGACACAGAGCCATTCCAAAGGAATTGTTCTGGTCACCTTCTGTTTTCATTTAAAATAGAAGGCTTGTGTGTGTCTCTGTGTCAAGATCAGTCTTGACATTGTTCTTGGAAGGATTTATCAGATTCTTGAAGTTTTCAACCCCATACTCGCATCTCTTGAATCAATCATGAGAGGTACTCCCATTCCAGTTTCTGCTGACAAATCTTGCTTATTGGAGATGGTAAGCTGTTCACTTCATTTTTAGGGGCAATGCATGGTGAGTACTGAATACATAATAAACAAAATTAGAAGACGAGAACTTTTCCAGTTTTGGGATATAGGAATTCAAGAGACAACAGAATTATTGATGGCAAGTGAGTTTGGTGTCTGGAAAGTCTTTGTTAGGTTTGACTGTGTGTTAAGGTATGTAAAGCTGTCCAGGAAATTGATTCATACTGAAACTTCCCTTCAAGACAGGAGACTTAATGCTTGATGGAAGTGTAGGGCAGTCCCATATTGTATGTGAGCATTAGTATCAAAGGAAAATATTTTGAACAAATGATTGTAGTATTATGACATCTTTCAGAAAGGACAAAATCATGAAGTTTTGCATACTTTGGAAAATTCATGAAGCATAAAGAGAATTTCAGCATTTTTATTCAAATTTCTGGATTTATCTTCCATCTAGACCTTCACTAAGGAGTATTTTGTTGTGAAGATTTGAACAAAGTGTACATCTAAATACCGTCTCTGCAATGACTTGTACTAATAGTGTTAGATTGTCACATATTATATCTGAACTTTTTAGAATTTGTGATGGTAGTTTGTATTAACCACAAAATTAAATGATTGTATTAGCCCCAAAATTGAAAACATATAAACGCTCTTTATGAATTCTGATGTTCTTTAATTTTTGCCTTCACAAACTAGATCTCAATCTAGTTCTAACTTCTAATACCTTACACACCATGATGGATTCTTTTGATTAATGAAGGCTACAATTGCCCTTTTCTCTTGCATCCCATTTTAGGTGGGGTTTTGTATGTTTGGATAATGATCGACATTTTTATGGATCCAATTCTGGAAAATCTTCCTCTCCCCCTCTCCCAAATTTGGTATTATTGGTTACACTGGAAACTTTATGAAGGCTAAAGTCATTGCATGTTAGCAGTCCTTCATTCTAATTTTTAAAATTGAAACTCATAGAATCCTGTAACCAATGTATCTCATTTTTGCAGATTTTGAAAAAGATGTCCAATCATCAGTTTGCAAAAAATGCCTCTTCAAGTGATCAAATTCGCCGAGCACTGCAGCAGGTTAGTTGACCTCCGTAAGAATGAGTGCACATTGTTGGTCCCCCACCCCTTGTCCATCCTTCTTATGAATTTATCGTAGTCTTTTTGCTAAGTTTCATCCTGATACAAAAACCTTGGAACTTTTTTGAAGTCTTGATCCTTATAGGAACATCATAGGAAATTTGGTACTTTTACCCTATCTCTTTTTGATATTCATAATTCAGTAGTTTTTAAAATAGTTTGACTTTGTATTCTTTAGGCTTGTAATGCATTATGTGTATATTGGAAATGAATAATTAGAAATATCCCCTTAAAGCTAATAAAAATTATTGGAATCATATTGTTCTCATACCAAAAGCCAAATAAAGGATTTCTGATTTGATTAATGGCATTGAAGAAGTGGAATGGGATATAATGGAATGGATTATTTCTGCATTTGCATTTGTATGTCTGTAACAATGAGTTGATTGTAATCTTCAATGAGTAGTGAATGGAGAGCGGATATTTGAGTTTCAAACCTATGGGCTTTCAGTGTCGGGAAAGATTACCTCCATTGACATTGAATATTTCTTACTAGATTTTACTGGTGTAGAAGCCATCTAGATCCTCTTTCCTATCAACAGTTCATGGGCTTTTCTTTAGTCAAGTTGACTTCTACATCATGTGGTTTTGGTTTTTTTTTTTTCTTTCTTTTGATGTTTTTTGTGAGCATCAACAAAAGTTCTTGTGATGTGCAAGCCTTTCATTACACTGCACATCATCCAATATTTGTAATTGGAATTGTATAGTTGACATGTAACTGATGTGTGGAATGCGACCATTAAAAAAGTTGATATAGCTTTTTAGTTGATTTGTAGCGGTTGAGCTTGCTAATTTTCTTTTAAATGAGTAAAATTTCTGCGTGCCCCATTTTTATGTGGTAAATATAGTCTACTTTGTTACTTGTTAGTTATTATTGTTGCCAAAACTAGTATCATTGCAATTTGTATGTTCCACTTGTGATTCATCTAACCTTTTAAGTTAGAGCTCACTCTTTGATATACTCTGTAGACAGGGCTGTGATGTGTCTGTGAAGGATCTTGATTGCCTTTTGTCACTACTAGCAGAAAAAAAGAGAAAGATGGAGCAAGAGGAAGCTGAGACAAATTTGCAACTTCTTCTCGAGTTTTTGGTGTCTTTGAGGAAAAGAAAATTAGAAGAGCTTAGTCAGGTGTGTGTTCTATTGAATTTAATATTCTAGATGTTGGACTACTTTGCCGGTGAAAATTCTTGATAATGGTGTTTGTTTAATTCTGTATGAGTTTAAATTTGTGCTGAAAATGAGTGTGCCGTCACGTGAGTTAGTGTAAAGCTTTTGAGTTTTGATTACATATGTAACCTTCAAAAAATCATTTTAATGAACTTCATGGTATTCTTCTAATGAATAATGATGTAAAGTATGATTAGAAACCCCCCTGTCTTCTTTTTTCCCCCTTATGTCAATGTGAATCTTCATTATACGATTCCTTTTCCTCCTCTAGACTGTGATGTATTCACTTCTTTATTTTTATGGAATTTGTTTAAAAATGAACAAGTAAAGCCTTGGTGGGCAGGTGGGCACTAGCCACTAAATAGATGTTCTTCCTTTTAAACAATGTGAGTTTCATTCTATAGCTTTTGGGTTTGGTACACATCTTTGTAGTTGTATCCTTGTATATTAAGCTACTACCCTGCAGTCAATTAGCGTTTTAACACCATTTATATTTATATTTTAGATACAAAATGATCTCCAGTACATCAAAGAGGATATAGATGCTGTTCAAAAATACACAAGAGATCTGTGGAATGTAAATAAGAGTTGTACAGCCAGATTGAGTTTGAGAGAGGATGATTTAGATATAACAGGCATTTGTCCAATAGCACCGAGGTCCTTGGCCGGTGGTTCTGCTACACAGCAAGTCATGTTATCAGGTCTACTATGTGGAGGAGACAGTGTGAGTGGTCGATGTTCTAAAGAAACTTTAGAAAATGATTTTCGTGCTGGCCTTGAATTGTATCAGCTGGCTCCAACAGAAAGATTTAAAGCAAGGAAAAGGCAGGTTGAGACTCAGGTGTGTATTATTGGAATCTATGATCTCCGTTCTAATCCTTTACAGACTAGTGTATTTTAACCATTCCAGGAGCATTGTTATTATACATTTTGCATGTGTTGTGTGAGTTGTTAATGTGTGTCTTGGAAGTGAAGATTAACTGACCAACCATCATTGACAATACATAGCTCTCATTTGATGTCACAAGTTAGTTCTTGACTTTTATATCTTTGATGTTTATTTACCTGAATAGATGTATGCCAGCCTGCAGCATGAGGGTTACACTGATTAACTAGTAATTTAGTCATGTTGAATTGCTTAATAGTGAGTTCAAGGAAGTTTTTTTTAAATAGATCCATTGAGCATCAGAATTCCTCATGTTTTCCTCTCCACCGTTTACAGTTCAGTGACCTGCAAGAGTGTTACTTGCAAAAAAGGAGGCACTGGGACAAACAAAAACAAGCTGCAGAAAGGGATCTGAGTAATAAGAATAGCTTTGGGTACCATGAAGGACTTGAGGATTTCAAGTCTGTGCTGACTTCTTGTACTCGATACAGGTGTATACTATATCTACCTTTTTAATTCCTCGGAAGCCTCCTCATACTTGGTTTATTAAAATTTCTGTTTCTTTTCCTTTTTGCTTCTCTTTGGTGGGTCTGATACAGCCAATTGAAGGTTGTTTCAGAGTTGAGGCTTGGCAATGTTTTTCACTCAGCCAATATTATATCCAGGTAGGTCATTTTCTTTGAATATGAGCTTCTTTTATCCTTAATTCCAGGGGCTGAGACTCACATAGGTTTTAGTCTGTCTCTAAAGACTTGTTCAAAATTTGAAATGTAAATCCTATGATAATTATTTTATGGAGGTTTTCTTCTACAATTAACCATCAGCTGTATATTTTATTTTGTTTTGGCCCCAGGCCCCTAAGCTAGAAGATTTCTCCATTCTTTAAGGTGCCACTTCCTTGTGTCATTTTTGTTGGGACTTTATAGCATAAGATGTTCAGGATGTGAAATAAATAATTATCTTTTGTTTAATGTTTATGAGTTGAGCTGATGATGTTCATGCTAATTTTATAACTTCATGGAACACATAGCTGCTTATGGCAATTCTATGGATGACATGAGTGATGAAACAACTGCTCTCTCGTTTTCGTTTCTTTCTATCTGCTTGTCTGTTTATGATTAGTTGGTCTTTTGTAAGAAAAACATATGGTCGTCGTGGCATTTAATATAGTTTCAAATCTATGTTGAAATGCAACTCACTTCAAATATCTGGTTGTGGGTCTAGATCAAAATGTTTTGTTCTGAGTCGAATTTGTTTTAAACTCAGTACCATACTGCTCAATTGTCTCTTCTTGCTTGTTATCTTGTGCTATCTTTACGCAATGACCAAGCCCTACTTGACTTATTTCTCAGTCGCTGCTTCACCACTTCTAATATGCGCATTTCCATTGCAGCATTGAATTTGACAGAGATCATGATTTGTTTGCAACTGCTGGTGTCTCCAAGAGGATTAAAGTTTTTGAGTTTTCCTCTGTAAGTCCTTTTTAATGCACAGTATTGGAATGTACTCTAATTTTGAGTAATTCTCTTGTAAGTTCAGCAATGTTGTACTCTCCAAGACTAGCTTCTACCATAATAACCCCCTACCTCTATAAATAAAAAAGAAAAGAAAAAAAGGAACAAGAAATGTGGAAAGAATGGGTTGTTGGTCTTTGTGCAACTATAACTAGAAAGTATTTCCTAATTTTGATCATTTCTTTAATCTGTTCCTGTAACAAACCCAGGCTTGCCGGATTCATTTGAAATTTCCTTTCCTTTTTGAAAACATTCTCTAGATGTTATAACTTCAAGTGCTTAACGTTGGGGACTTAATTGCTCTTCAGGTGGTTGATGAACCAGCAGAAGTTCACTGCGCTGTTGTTGACATTGCTACACGATCCAAGCTAAGTTGTTTAAGTTGGAATACGTACACCAAAAATTTCATTGCAAGCAGTGACTACGAGGGCATTGTTACTGTTTGGGATGTTTCTACTCGTCAGGTGATGCCAGTAATCATCTTCTATTCCATCTCATCAAAGGTTTTGGTAATCTTATGCTATATATGTTAATTTTCTGTATAAAGAGTGTTGGAGAATATGAGGAGCATGACAAACGGGCTTGGAGTGTGGATTTTTCTCGTACTCAACCTTCACTGCTGGTATCCGGCGGTGATGACTGCAAGGTATCCAAAATATATCCGTCGCTTTGCAGGTGCTTCAGTTATAAATTGAATATTTAGCTTTCATAGGGTACCTTTTTATTAGAAAATGAATGGAATTTTTCATCCTCAAACATAAAGAGTCTTGGGGAAATATGGTGGGAGTTTAGCTTTCATAGGGTACCCACCATTGCAGGTGCTTCAGTTATAATTTAAAATATTTAGCTTTCATAGGGTACCCACCAAATTCATACCCATACCCGGCCCAACTGGGGCAGATGTGGTACAAAACCCACTAGATTTTACCCATGCCCACCCTAGTCAATGTGCTCTTTTGTGTTTTGATGAATTTATTGTTTCCTTATTTTCTTTCTAAATGTTGAAATCTTCATTGACTAGCACCCTATTTGCTTACAAGGGGTGTGTGACTACATATATGACCACCAGGACAGAGGCATCAACAGCAATGGTGGTGGTAGTGTACCGAACTACCATCTTAACAATTTCTAGTCATCTTTGTGGAAGATATCTTGTCAGATTGGCCTTGGTGTAAAAAAGTATCATGACGCGTTGTGCTTTTCATTCTTCACAACAGGTTAAAATCTGGTGCACCAAACAGGAAAGGAGTGTTCTTAATATTGACATGAACGCAAATATTTGTTCTGTGAAGTGTAATCCTGGATCTAGCATGCATGTGGCTGTACGTATTCTTTTCAACGTATCCTCCTGCTAATATCTCGTCTTCTGAAATCTAGTCATTCGCTGTATCTAGGTTATCTGAATGATTCTGCAAACCTCTCCCCACTCATCACATGTGCAGTGAATCTCTGGGCTTATTCTTTAATACTTCTCGACTTTTTTTATCCACGGTGTCGGTTAATCCATCAGTTCAACCTTTGATGCTGGCTATTTACGTATGCAGGTGGGCTCTGCTGATCATAATATACACTATTATGACTTAAGAAACATTAGTCAGCCTATCCATGTCTTCTCTGGGCATAGAAAAGCTGTTTCTTACGTCAAATTCTTGTCCTCTACCGAGCTGGCCTCTGCATCAACTGATAGCTCATTGCGCTTGTGGGATGTCAAGGAAAATAAGCTGGTAATTATAAATTATATCCCAATTGTTTTAACTGATGGTTGGTAATGATAAAATATATCTCCACATTGTAGTATCTACTAGTTATCAATTACCAATGTGGAGAGGTATGGACAATTGAATAAATTTACTGTGTATGATTGTATGTCTCGAGGGAGTTGGTAGTCATTCTATATCTTTCTGAAATTGGGTGGCAGAAATTAATAGTTTGCTGTCCCACATACTAGTATTTAGAATTCTCTACTTGAACAATCTATGGGGAACATGGTGTTCAATGGTTCATTCTCTCAAATATTTGCTTAATTAATTCTATTCCTTTGCTCATATTCATGTACCACGTTGCAGCTTCAGATTTATAGAGGCCATGTGAACGAGAAGAATTTTGTCGGCCTCACAGCAAATAGTGAATACCTTTCTTGTGGTAGTGAAACAAACGAGGTCTTTGTTTATCACAAGGTAATATGAACCTGTGTTCAATATGCTGTTGTATCTTTCATGATTTTCTCATTGGTTCAATTTCCTTTCACTTGCAGGCTATCTCTAAGCCTGTCGCTCGGTACAAGTTCAATACTTCAGAATTTAACAATGCTGATCATGATAGAGGGTCGTACTTCATTAGTTCGGTGTGTTGGAAGACTGATAGCCCAGTGATTATGGCCGCTAACAGTCAAGGAAATGTCAAAATACTTTCTCTTGCTGCATGAGCTAAATTATAAAGGTAGATAGGATATGGAAAATGCTTGTTACTTCCTTCTAGCTGAAGCCTTTTGCGTATATATGTGATCAGTTATATATAGTTCATTATCCTCGGTAGTATTGTGAATCAATCTCGTAACTATTAGATTTTCTCCTTCCTCATGAATCATAGAGACTAGATCATGCAAAGTTCAATCTAATTCTGGTTCTAGGGTGAAGGTTTCCGGCAAGTAATGATGGGTATTTTTCGAATTTACGCGCCTTATTATTGATGAGTTGGCCTATTGCAAGGTTTTTTACAGGTCTGCAAAAACGCACTAGATAAGGATTTCATATCATGCAATACTTTGTCACCCTTTGAAAGACTGGTTTCTGATTACTTGTTTATAAGGAAAGATTCTGTTCATAAAAATTGAAAATGTTGAAGTGGTTGTAATTTTGCCAGTAAGTGGCATCAAATTACGTGATCGGAGAACTGTGCAACAGTGCAAGTATATTGTAAAGATTAATTTACTTGTAGGTCAAGCACATGATAAGTGAAGTATCTTCGGTTCTTCACTTGTTCAGCAACATTATAAATTCATAGCTCGTAATTCACAACCAGGTAGGGCTGGGGCAAGCAAATACGGGATTAGATTCTCCCCGGATAATGTAATTTACTCAGGATCTAAATATATTTGAAACGACTCTAACTACATTATTGTACAATGAAAGTATTATGTATCTATTACACGTAAAATCAATCTGTAAAATTTCATAGTATTTCTCTATTTGTCCATGTAAAAACGTTTATTCTCTTTAGACCAAAAATAGGAAATGAGTTTATCACTTTAGAGTATACATTTCACCGTTATATCCTGCTCTCTAAGGTCTTGTTTGGATGGAGGGAAATAGAATGAAAAGATACCTTTGTTTGAATAGCAAAAAGAAAGAGAGCGGATTAGGTGGAGGGAGAAAAGAATTGAAAAAAATGAAATTCTTTTCTTTTCCCTCCTATTCCTTCCGATATAAAGAATGGAGTATTTCCCTTTCTTCTTCTCCCCT
The DNA here is from genome assembly GCF_026212465.1 of Amaranthus tricolor. Classification (NCBI taxonomy): domain Eukaryota; kingdom Viridiplantae; phylum Streptophyta; class Magnoliopsida; order Caryophyllales; family Amaranthaceae; genus Amaranthus; species Amaranthus tricolor. The sequence continues at coordinate 27,912,942 of NC_080055.1, forward strand.
TCCTTTCCCTTTCCTTTTATTTCTTTTTTCTTCTAATTCATTATCCAAATATAATATAATAGTATAAACCCTACTCTTAAATGACAAATCCCATCTACTAAGATATCCCTATATCCCTCAAATTTTACATACTTTTCATTTTAATTTATCTACTATTAAATTAATCTTTTTTTTATTTTTTTATTCTGACCCATACTTTTCTTTAATTTATTTTTTTATCTCATCTACATATTTTTTATATAACCCCTTCTTATTTAATTTGATGGGGCAAAGTGATTATCTCTTAGAAGTGCTAGTAGGTGGGCATGACTATTGAGCAACACCCGCTATTACTATTTGCTCATGTACTCTTGCTTACCTACCAACCTAAATACCTAATCCCTGGTCCACCTAACCTTCTAATGGCTAAGATGTGATTTTGGGATTTAAGTCAATTTTAATTAAAATCAAGTTCAACTTAGACTTGAGATTTGATGGAATTTAACTTTTAAGTTATACAATCAAGTTGATGTTAAGTCGCTTAAGTATGCCATGAGTTTTTTAGTTGATATTATGGAATCTCTCTTTATTAAGTAGATATGTGTTTTTCTCTAATTATTTTTTTTAATTCTTTTACAATAGCGATTTACAAAAATATTTTTTCTAAAGAAACAATGTAATAGAACAAGGGAAAAATGAGTTCAAATTGATCATTCAAGTCGACTTCAAGTTCATCAAGACTGACTTAACGAGTTATACGTTTATTAATATTTTTTTATTTTATCGCTATAACATAAAAAAACACAACATAATTTTTATGAGAAAAAATTTTCAAATCATAATTCTAAAACATTAACTCAAATAATAAATAGAACTATAAATGAAAAACAATAGATTATTATAACTTATAATAATTCGAAATATTAACATAAATCGAAAACTTAATATATTGGTTTAAAGACTCAATTATACTGGATTTGATCAAATATTCAGACGACATGAAAATTGATGTCTAAATAATACTTCCTCATATTCTAATTAAATGTTTTATTTGGTTTTTCACACTTGTCGATGCACTATTTTAATTTAAAATATCTTTAATTCCTTCTGGTTAAAAATTATAAAAATTTAATATTGATAAAACTTACAATGAGATGAACCATATAAAATCTCATTTAACTATTATTTAACTTATAGATTGAAAATAAAATACAAACTAAAAATATTTGTGAATAGTATAGACAAATGAAACATTTGATCAGAATATGATAAGGTATACTTCCTCTGTCCTGTTTGGTTTGATGCAAAGAAAATTTTTTGGTGTTTTTTTTAAAAAATTGGATAATGACAATAAATAAAAAGAGAGAATAAATTATGTGGATAAAATTAAAAAAGTGTTAAAATGTATAGATGAGATTAAAAGAAAGTGGTGGATGATTGATAAAAATAAAAAGGATGTAAATTAAGTAGAATGAACTAAAATGACAAATAATACAAATTAAATAAAATAAAATAAGTAATATTTATAAGAGGACATGAGACTCCGACTCCAACTTAAATTTCGACTCAAACTCAGATTCAAACTCCGACTCCCACTTTTGTCGAGTGGAAGATGATTGGAGTCATTGTCTTAGTTTAGACTCTAGTCCTAGTCCTAGTCCTAGCTAGATCCAAATAATTCAAACACCAATAGCCAATGTTGTCCCTCCTTCACTTCCGTGGGCGGAAACCTCGAAGCCGCAAATATAGCATACCTTTACCGAGGCGTCAAGCCACCAACTTTATTTCTTCCTCTTTAAAAAACATTTCAAAAAGATTTTCTCACTGAATCAACTGAAGTTAAGAACACTGAAACAGACCAATCAATCTAAGCATTCAAATCAAACCCTAACTATGGCGGCAGTAGCAGTTGCTAATGGTGACGTCTCCCCAGCAAAACCCGCTCCAATGGCTGGAAGATTCTCAAATGTCTACAGTGAGCTTCAGAGGGGTCGTATCGATCACTCTCTTCCTCTTCCTAGCGTCCTCACTGGTAACTTCAATGTCGTCGATGGTCCTAAAAGTTCTGCTGCCGGAAGCCCTGGTATCTTTCTCTTCTCTAAATAGTAACTTAGTAGGTTTACTTCTGGTGTGATGTTTTATGTTTTCAAATCTTGCTCAAAGATGTAAGGAGGATGTCGGGTGCATAGATTTGATCGTTTTTAGTTTCTCCGCTTGTTGTTAATTATTCTGTCAGATCGATGAATGTGACAACTGACAATCTGATTTGGTTGTAGTTTCGGTTATTTTGTTGATTTAAAAGTGTTTTAATTGATTTTTAACTTTTTGGTATTTTAGAAACTTGTGCTCGTTAATGAGAATTTTGAAGGATATAATTTGATCATGTTTGACTGTTTAGTGAAAACCTGAGCTGAATAATGGTGGATCCGAACTTCCGAAGTTTTCTCTTACGTCATTTTTTGGATCCGTTTTATTTGATGTTATTTTCTCAAATGTAAATAATTTCTAGCAATTTCTTTACTAGTGTTTGATCCGGTGCCATATGCACGTTATATAATAGACTAATAGTTTATTTATGATGAACTAATCTTATTTTGTGAAAAATGTATGACAAATAAGGAATTTCTTAAATTTGATCCAGTTGAAACCCAAAAGTTTGATGCTTTTCAATATGAGTTATGTAAATAAATTAGATTTATTGAATTTATCTGAATATTTTTTCATCTAATTTATACTTCCATAGAATAGTATTTCGACTCTTCTTTTTTATCCATTCGCTCCACACGCTTGCCACTGCACCTATTATGATTTATATCTTTAAATATCTGTCAAATATATGGATATTTAATATTTATGATGATTTATCAAGATACATCGAACAACAGTCTATACTCCTTTGTCCGGGTATAATTTGCTACACTGTGGTGAAGGTGAGAGCTTTTTGAATATTAAAGGGACGTTATAACATATTTAAAGAATTTTTATTTTGAAAAAAATTATATTTTGATTATCAAAGGGACATTGGAGTATATATGAAAGAATTTATAATTTCAAATCATATTAAGAAAATGTTTCTGGCGGGACAATTGTCAATGATATAGCAATATGTGTTCTAGTTAGAGTTTGTGAGTTGTGAAAAAGATATAAAAGATGAATTGAGGATTTGCCTCGGGTTGGCTTTTACTATTTTGAGATGAGATATCCTCTATACTTTACACTCGATGCATTTGAGTCTATGATTAGAACTTAGAAGGATACTGTTCATTATGACATTGTAGTAGGGGAATGTTGTAGAAGGATATTGTTCGCCGTGGAGCATGGTTGTGATTGTATTGTGGTGTTGCAGATGAGATTGCAAAGCTCTTTCCTTGCTTATTTGGTCAACCTTCATCGATTATGGTGCCAAGTGACTCTGAGGGACTGTCGTCAGATCAGAAGCTCAAAATTGGCGTTGTCTTGTCAGGAGGGCAAGCACCAGGGGGGCACAATGTCATTTGTGGGATTTTTGGTATGCAGTTTTCTTTTAAAACTTAATGTCTCTTTTTGCCTTCAGTTGAAGTTTATCTAGTGAAAGCGATTTCATTTAATTGATTGATTTGCATCTCTGTCTGTGTGTTGTCCATTTGGTGGTAGATTACTTGCAAGCTCGTACTAAGGATAGCATAGTCTATGGATTCAGAGGTGGCCCTGCTGGGATCATGAAATGCAAATATGTAGAGTTGACCTGGGACTTTGTCCACCCTTACAGAAATCAGGTGAGGCTTGTTCAGTTGTTTGCATCTATTATATGTTTACTATTGCAACAGATAAAGGGGACCCATTATTTTGTCTTCTAAGTTGTGGCTCACTTTGGTGATGTTGACTCTTGATATTTGGGTGAATATTCAAACCTTTTCCTCCTCTAAGCTAGGTGTCTTTTATGCTACAGTTATCATCTGATACTTTAAAGATAGCCTAGGCATGTATTCTGTTACATGGACTAGCATGAAATTTACTCCACGAGTTATTCCTTTTCTAGTGCATTTTGTGGGAGGAGGAACTCTAGTGACCTTGTCACACTGCTCAAGAATGCGGATCATTCAAGCAGTTGGATAGTGAAATATCTGGCATAATTTTTGTGGGCTGTCTAATGTGGGTCAATTGCAATCAAATTTAATAGACATATCACGTATTGCTATGCCTGGATATTTGCACTTGGCCTGGCTAAATGTTTCTAGTTTTTTGGCTAACATTATTCTAGATTTTTTAAAGTGATTATAATTATTTTACAAATTTAAACATTACCCAGAGGCTAGAGCCTAGAAATTGCAAGTTTGTGATGTTGTAATAGCTCGAAAGGATAAACAATTTGACTACATTTTGGGGCTTCCATCTATCCACTTCTTGAGACTAAACTGTTAAATTATCATATGATAAAGAGAACTTTTAAGTTTTTCACTGTTGGTTTATTTTCCTGTAATGTCTAATGAGGACAATAGGACCCTTTTGTTCTGCTTATGTTTAGAATTCCTTGTACATTGGATTTAGGAGGTTCTTTAGGGACTTGGCATCATACCAACAAGTGATTAACTGACAATCACCACTCACTTTTCCGACCTTTGTGGTGTGTGGGAAGTCCAAATGCGTGCATCCTTAGATCATATATGATGATAGTATTGGAAAGATGTTTCTCAGAAGACACAAAGACATTTTGGTAAAAAATAATATTATGGGGTCTTTTGTTACTTGATTTTGTTTTATTCTTTCTAGCTAGGAGCTTTCTAGGTCTTCTGCTGGGTATTTGTTTAATCGTGAAATGGTGAAAGAAACTGTAGTTCTTTGACTGTGTGTGAAGAAGTGGTGAAAGCTGCACGAAATGTTGCCAAGTACAAACATATGCTACATATCTGTTGTATAAGTGTTATGTATCATCTTTATCACATTTGAAATCAACTGAACTACTGAAAGTTGCTTCTCTATTTACTGGTGAATCATTGTTCTTTTTTCTGAATCATTTTCTTTAAAATCTGATTTCTGGGGTTAACGATGAGGATACCCATTGCATGATATGCATGCTCCACCTCAAATGATGTGATGTGTCACTTCAGAATTTTAACCAGGGCAAAATTTAATTCATTTGTAATTATTTTGTTTAGGGTGGGTTTGACATGATTTGTAGTGGTAGAGACAAGATTGAAACTCCAGAACAGGCAAGTTTCTTGTTCTTTTGCATATCTTTCTTTACTCTTGTTAGCTAGCTATATCACTTTGAGTATTGATCAAGTGTCTCTGATTTCAGTTTAAACAAGCAGAAGAGACGGCATTGAAACTAGATTTGGACGGGCTTGTTGTTATTGGTGGAGATGACTCAAATACTAATGCTTGTCTTCTTGCTGAAAACTTCAGGTAGAGAAAGAAAATGTTGTCTCAAAACATTCTAATCATCCATTGTGTTGGATCAATTTATTGCAGACATAACCAAGAAAGCCCCATTTCTTGTTGACACTCAACAGTTAGATCAAATGTGTTCTCTTTATAAAATCTCAGGGTTTTAATTGCAATATACATGTATCCTTTTAAAAAATTCTTATGTTTTATTGATTAGGAATAAAAACTTGAAGACGCGTGTCATTGGTTGCCCGAAGACAATTGACGGTGATTTGAAATGCAAAGAAGTGCCAACTAGTTTTGGATTTGATACAGCTTGCAAGGTGAGGTTAAGAGGTGGCAATAACTTTGGTTGCTTATTATTTTATGACTTATTTAGCAAATTTACTTATTAGAAACACCATATAATTCTTTCCAGTCACTTGTTTACAGAGTTAATTCTTCATGCAGATATATGCAGAAATGATTGGAAATGTTATGATAGATGCTCGTTCAACTGGAAAGTACTATCACTGTAAGTACAAGGATACAAATTTAGGTCTTTTCCTTGTGATGTATTGCAGGAGTAAGTGTAACTTATATGTTTATTGTTTGTATTTTTAGTTGTAAGGCTCATGGGTCGTGCAGCCTCACACATCACCTTGGAGTGTGCTCTACAGACTCATCCGAACATTAGTCTTATTGGAGAAGAGGTAACTTGCTAGTTGTTGACTTTTAAAAGTTTGTTAATCCAAGTGCTTAATTGGTGAATCAGATCATCTGTGTTAATGTCAAGTTTTGTTTTGCTAAGCTCATATATGTACTTTCAATTCAAATTTTTATTTTCAATTAATGTTTTATCAAATAAGAAAGATCATTAAGTTCCAGCTTTGAGTTATGCAAGACTTGATGACCCCCCAGCTGAATATATGTGTTCATGTTAAATTTTTAAAAGCGCTAATACTATATCTTAATGTAGGTTTATGCCAAGAAACAAACCTTGAAAAATGTGACAGACTATATGGTAGACATTATCTGCAGAAGAGCTGAACTTGGCTACAATTATGGTGTCATACTGATTCCTGAAGGCTTGATTGATTTTATCCCTGAGGTACAGTTCTGGTGTGTCTATAACTGTTGGTCTTCTTGTCCGGTTATTGTAAGTCACATGTAATAAATTACAATGTTTGATCTTGTTAATTTCAGGTTCAGAAACTTATTTCTGAGCTAAATGAGATACTGGCCCATGAGGTTGTTGATGAAGCTGGTCAATGGAAGAAAAAACTGACAGCTCAGTCTTTGGATCTGTTTGAATTTCTACCACAAGCCATTCAGGAGCAACTGATGCTTGAGAGAGATCCACATGGAAATGTCCAGGTGAGTGCACAGTTCCATTACTCTTGATGTTATAGCTGATAGCTAGAATATATGTGCTGTGACTTATCATGCATATATTGTTTGCTTTTGTTTTAGGTTGCTAAAATTGAGACAGAAAAGATGCTTATCCAAATGGTTGAGACAGAGCTCGAGAAGAGGAAGCAGCAAGGCATGTACAAAGGTGATTTCAGAGGACAGTCTCACTTTTTTGGGTAAGTACATCATACAATCCTTGAACTAGTTATCACTTAGCAGTTCTTATTTAGTTTACTTCACTTTGTCTAAAGTCAAGGGTAGATGACTATAATATGCTACCTCATAATAAGAAACCCCCATTTATGTCAGCTGTTGGGTTTGCATAAGTTTCTTGTTCATTTGAGTTCTTTTGTCTATTGTTTTGGGATAAAGAATAGTATTGAAATGCCAACTATGTATATAGTACTATATACACCAAGCCTGCACAAATGTTGTGTATTCTTCCTACTATAATAGAGTGATAGATTTTAGTTGACAGAATGAATTCCAACACACAAGAGTTGCTGCCCTCCTACTTCCATTTTCTATTTTGCTTTACCTGCTTGCAAACTTTGTATATAGTGGGTCTCTTGAAGTAGCATCCATTACAAGAACAACACACATGACTTAACATTTTGTTACTCAAATGCCATTATTGCTCTTGCCTAGGCAAGGTTATGAGGTCGGATGTATGCAACCTTACCCTTGTAATAAATATATTTGTTTCTAATACTCTTGATTGCAAACTGCTTCATATATATATAAGAAACGCACATGATTAGTGAATTTTACTGTAGTGCATCATATTCTGAAACCAAAGAACTCTTATATAACAAGGGGAAGGGCTGGTGTTTGCAGCTTTTGCAAAGTGACTGTAACGGCAAGTAATATAACTTGTGGTCATGGTTGATGTCGCTTCTTGTCTTAGATTCAAGAAGTGCACCTCAGAAGAGTTATGGTGAGGTATTTCTGAGGCACATAGGTGACGCAGGGTGAGGTGGATGTAGGCTTGGGTATTTAAAATTTAAATTATGTCTCTGTGTCTCTTATGCTGGGAGCACGACGTATGCCTTAAGTGTGCCACTATCTCTGTGACTTGTGCCAGTTATAATGTTACCTTGATAGCCTTATAAGTGGAAATTTTATTATCAGTAAAGGATAAATTGAAACACGTTTAGCGCTTCTAGTAGCATAAATTTGTTGAAGGGTAAGGGTGTAACATCCGTATCAGCTTGTACATCATTTACAGTTGCTTACTAATTTAATTTTCTTTGTAGATATGAGGGAAGGTGTGGTTTGCCCACCAATTTTGATTCATCATATTGTTATGCTTTGGGATATGCAGCTGGCGCTCTGCTTCATGCTGGAAAAACTGGACTGATATCATCAGTATGTTTCGTAATTTTAATATATTTTATGTAAATGAATTTTCTTAACATTTCCTCTGCTTTACTTTTTGGTAGAACCCCCTTGTGGGGTTGGGGGGAGCTTATATTGGTTATGTGTAGTATATACAAACACAGCCATATTGTTGGGATCAATGCTTTGACATTGTTGTGTGTACTATGTATTATTTGCAGCCTCAGTGCCACCCCATTTAGCCCCCTCATTCTCAAAGTAACCTTCAGATTAAGGATTTGGTCCCCGAATCTTGTGGCCCTTCAAATTTACTAAATAAATACATCACTTTTTTTTAGCTGTGCATGCTCATATGATTACGACTTATTGTTCTTTGCCTTGCAGGTGGGAAATCTCGCTGCACCTGTTGAGGAATGGACTGTTGGTGGAACAGCATTGACATCTCTAATGGATGTGGAGAGGAGACATGGTACTTTGTTTTTTTCATTCACATTATTTAAAGATTAGTTGTATATACTTTAAGAAGCGTTAACCACCATCTCATTGTCGTTGTGAATTTCTTACGGGGACAAAGAAAACTGTCTTGTTGACACCCTTGGGCACCGCTCTTGGTAACAAATGTGTGTCTTCCTCATATTGGAATTGAACAGCGGCATGTCGGCACATCTTACTTATATTTTCAAAACTAATGTTTTAGGTTATTTTGCAAGAATGCTTTATTAAGCATCTTGTGTTTGATGTTATGTTTCCCGATATTGATTTTTTCTTCTACTTGCAGGGAAGTTCAAGCCCGTGATCAAAAAGGCTATGGTGGAACTGGATGGTATTTGTTATTGTTTTTATTTAATTAAATATGTATTTCTCAGATGTTTTCTGAGCCTTGGAAGACTTTAGTTTGGGATTACTCATTAACCTATATGTGAACTAAACAAATTCTTTCCTTTTGCAGGTGCACCATTTATGAAGTTTGCTTCCTTACGAGATGACTGGGCGATCAATAACCGGTACATTAGTCCTGGTAAGTTTGGACTTCGGAGATTTTTCATAGCTGCCTCCGACTATGATATTATACTAGTGACCATGACTTTTTATCTTTAGTCATGCTATTTTCTTCATTCTAATTGTTTTCCGTCTCTAGGTCCCATTCAATTCGTTGGTCCTACATCAAATGCCGTGAATCATACGCTTCTGCTGGAGCTCGGGGCTCAAGTCTAGAGAGGTTTTTGGTCTTAGTCATTTAGGATATCGGCTCTAGAGAAGGCACATACTATGTGTGGGTCTGCGCGTTTTGCTCGTTTACCTGTTGCTTCCGAAAATTTCTCAATGTGTTTTCATGGTTAGGCTTTCGGATGATATTTGTATGGTTCTGTTTTTGTGGTCATTATCATTAATAACTAGAATTTGAATAATTAAATTAATGTTTTCGTTTATAATGGAAATTTATCATACTGTATTTCTGAGTCAATATTGGCAATTTTGTCCTAATGGTAGTCTAGAGGTGTTCTTTCGGATTCAGCATTTCGAATCAGTTTAAAATTGGATGTTGTGTCCATATTTTATAAATTTTTCGGTTCATTTGAAGTCGTGTAAATGTCATATCATTGGATGTTTTTAATCACATGTAGGAGTTAGTCCACATAAATTAGCAAAAGTAATTTGTGCTTGAGATGCTTATAGTCTATGGGTGTGTCCAATGTGAGTATATTCTTTTCTATTCTTCCAACTAATTTTTTTTTTTACTATTTTGGGGTAATGATCACATTTTGGTTTGTCAAGTAAGAATTGAATTAAGAAAAAAAAAATGATATTTTGTTATTAGTATCTGAGTTGCATAGAGGGTTTATATAACCAAAGAGATGCAAATGAAGGGTTCATAACTTTAATTGCATATTATAATGCAAATACCAAAAGACTTTGCAAATGAAACCTATGTAACTTTACTTACATAATAAATACCACAAGACTTTGCGAATAAATGACTAAATATTTGACAAAATTCACTTTGTTTCAACAAAAACTATTTATTTTATTACGGTTGTTGAGACTTTAAACCTAACTTTATTTCAAGCCTTAAATTCCTAATTCAAATAAAACGCTATAATTCATTAAGAGAGATACTTGTAGTTATATAGGAACTAATTGATTACGCAAGCATCTTAAATTGCCGTACACCTCCAACATTATATATTGTATGTGAGTGTAATATGTCAAATAAGCCCGTCTAGCTCAGTTGGTAGAGCGTAAGGCTCTTAACCTTATGGTCTTGGGTTTTCGAGTCTCATGGTGGGCGATTTTTTTTATTTATATGGTAATTTTTTATGATGTGTTGAAGCTTAAAATTTGCATAAAAGAAGTAATATATTTGATTATATCATCATCATCATATCTAATGTATCTTACCCATAAAAATCTATGATCTGAGTTTGGAGAGGGAAGGAAAGTAGCAACTCATACCATTAAGAAAATCGCAAACAAAGAGTCCCTGTACTCAAGAAAAAACAAAAAAAGTTCCTACAATATATTTAATAGTATAGTGAAATATTAATATAAATAATATTATTTAACTCAAAATGATACTACAAACACATGAATGTGTACAAATAAATAAATCTTCGTAATTATTTATATGACTTTGGCTATCATTGTTTTTTTCATCTATATAGATATAAATAACCTACTTTGACTAAGTAGTAGTTATATCAATTGTAGTCATATTCACAAATGTTTGATAGTGTAGTTTTTTCCTTAAAATTGACTAATTGAAATATAAAAAATTTGTGTCACTTAAATTACAAAAGAATTGAATTCATATATATTTCATTCATGTAAATAAAATACATTATGAAAGGAAATGTACTTGGACCCTCAAATGTCAATTAGGCAAGAGAAGAGATAAAAGATAATAAGAGAAACAAAGCATGAATAAGAAACAATAAAAAGATTGAAGCTTTGATTAATAAAGCTCACCTACAACCCCTAAATAGTGTGTTAAACACCCCCTCGATCAAATGAGATTATATTTCACTAACTAATCAACATTCCATTAATTTAATATCATTTACAATGCTTGATCACACACTATTAAACTTAAAGTTTGTAACTTTAATAGTGTTCACTCATCTAACACAGGAAGAACCCTCTAGGTTATCCAATCCCTTATTTCCTTTGTATTAGACTTCTCTCATATTCATTCTAATATAGGATCATTATGTACACAAAAACTTGACGAGACGGTTTTATTATGAGACCGTTAATTTGGGCCGGCCCAATTTGCGCGTGTAACAACATTTCAATTTTCTAGGTATTTATCAATTTTAACCTTAAAGGTATCAATTTTGAAAATTGATACCTTTAAGGTCAAAATTAATACCTTTAAGATCAAAATTTAAAATGCCCAAAAAATGAAAAAAATGTCTAGGTTGTTATGAGGCCGACCCAAATTAATGGTCTCATTATGAGGCCATCTTGTCTAAGACCAATTGCATTATGTATCCTCTATTATAGTAGAATATACTCTAGCACAAAAGCCCATACTTGCCCACCAAATAGCTACTTTATCATCTTTACACAAATTCTTGTGAGAGACGGAGATACCGTCTCTAATTAGGCTAGTCCATTATATATTTTTTAAAATATTATAAGTAGGTATTAAGAATAATGTAAGTAGACATTTAATATATTAAAACTAAGCATTAAAAATACAGTAAGTAAGCATTAAGGATAACATAAGTAGGCATTAAGAATACGGTAAGTAGACATTAATCTTTAATGAGTTGGACTTAAGATACGTCTCTCAAAGAGACGGTCTTTCAAGAGACTAGCTGTTATTTTTAGCGTAAAACATGTAAAGTTTTTAATATAGAGTCCACATGTCTCAGATGGTTTATGGTCTATGATTTTTATTTTTATACTCTCTCCAATTTACTACTAATGTACCATTTGCTTTATACACTCTATTCAATGTACTTATTCAATCTTTAATATTTCTAATTGTGCATAATTAAAAATCATGGAAAGTTGATGTAAATAATCTTTGAATAGAGACGAATCAAACAAGATCTCACTTAAATATATTTTAACGTATAGATCAATAATAAAATACAAATCAAGTGAAAAAGATAAATTGTGTTCAAAAAGCAAATGAGACATTAGTAGTCAATTGAAAGGAATATATACATTATTGTTTCAAATCACATCAGTTCAATTTGATTTAGTTCATTAGGTTATTTTTGGACAATTTGAATCGCTCTACAAGGACAATTTGTGTACTGAAATGCCCTTCTAGTCAATAGTCATCCATTCCCTCTATTTTCTACAAATTTGATTTATTTTTCATTTTAATTTATCCCTTTAACTTTGCAATATTTTTATTTTAGATACCCCACACTTTTTAAAATTCTTATCCACACCATTTTATCTCACTTTTAATTATATCCACATATTATAATAGTATTTAACATTTTCTTAATACCTGTGATAGTTGCAATCCCTTAGGAATGGATGACAGACACATTATAGTCAAGTCAACTCTCTAACCAAAGGCCAAAGGAATAGGCGCATATCTTTGTTCTTTCTCTCCTTCGATAGTCATCTACTCCTACAAAGCATAGTATAGCCCCGTAGCCGTGATAGATATAGCACCAAAATTTCTCATCAAAAATTGAATAATCCTATTAATGGCTTCCAAGGATAAGAAAACAGTGAGATCTGCCAGCGGTGGAAGTCGTCCTACTGGTGGGTTTCGTACCCTCGCCGATTTGAATCGTCGGTCAAGCCCTGATTCTGATAGCGACTCTGATAATGCTCCTCAGGAATATTACACTGGTGGCGAGAAAAGGTTCTTTTTTCATTATTTTTGTTGCTTTTATTTGTGAATAATTTGATATTTTATTGTCAAACTTTGATTTGTGGTTATGATTTTTACGTACTTTGGGGTTTTAAGGATTGCCCAATTTGATTAATCTAATTTTGGGGTGAATTAGTTGTGGAAATTATAGCCCTATTGTGTGTTTTGTGATTGTTCCCATTGAATTTTGATGGTAGATCTTGATGTGTTGATGGTAGTTTTCATGAAATTCTATTGTGGACATAATTCCAGTCATATGGTATTGCACCCGGGAGTATGATTTTGCAGTGCCTGTGTTTTTGCTTATGAGTTGATAATTGTGGAAATTGTTCTTTTGATATTTTGGGATGATAATTGGGTAAATTGGCAAGATTTTTGATGTCTATGAGATTCTTTGAGGGAAATTTTAATTACTTTTTTGTTTAATGAATCAAGAAAATTCATTTAATCTCTTTTGGGTTTTTTCTAAATTCTTGCTTGTGTGCTGGCGAGAAATTTTGATGTATATGGTCATTGGCGGTGAGAAGATACCCTATTTCTTCTTGTTTCTTTGACACTTGATTATACATGTTGAGATGATTTTTCTTTTTTGGTTTTGATTTTCATATTATCACTAAGGTTGTGTACATTTGTCCCTATATTCCGTCTGGGTGGGAGCCACTCAATGTCATTAGGGTAATGAAATATTGTTGTTAGTTTTTTTATTCCTGAGATTCTCCTTATTGATTGTTTAGTTTTGACATGTTAGTATCCTGGTTGTCGTTGTCAATTATTGGAAATTTGGGATGGTGTGGGAAGTGCCAGAGTTAGGTGGATAAGCTTTTTAAGTGTAAAAACTTAAAAATACTAATCAGCTACTTCTGATTGTTAGTGAGTTGTCAAGACACAGGAAGTTTGGTGATGGAAGATACTGCAATCAAATTTATTTAGTCTGAATGGGATTGGCGCGCTGATGGTTTCTTCTTTTGAAGTTTTTTTGATAAAAAGTCGGTGTACCTATAGGTTCCCCCCTCTTTCCGTTTGATTTATTGAGCGAAATATGCAACTCATGCACCTATAGGTTCTTTAAGTTTTATGGGGAAGGGTAGCTTTCGAGATTAATGTTATGTCTCTCCTATCTCACGACATACATTTTTCCCTTCCATTTATCACATACGTACATGTTTTAGTTCCAATTATTTCTACCTCGCAGCATATGCACTTGTAGATCACAATTTTTCATGCCCTTCAAAATGGAAGTCAATTTTTTTCCTCACTCCTGTGTCTTCCTCCTTAAAAAGTCTCTTAAATTCAAATATTTCACTTTCCTTTCAATCGTCTTTGCACATGACATACCAATGTAAACAACTCTCTTTCATATTGGCTTCAGTATCTACAACTCTATGCTCCTTTCTTATCTTATTCTGTTTTTTTTCCTTAAGGGTATGTACACCCATTCATCTCAGCTAACCCTAACCTTTTACTATAAATTTTTCTTAAAGTCCACATTTTGACACTTATATTAGTGTTGGTCCCGTGGAAGTTCACTTCCATTTCCCTTTTATCTTAGCGGGGCACTAACTACTAAGAATATTCAAGTCACAACTCTCACCAGCCTACCGCACTTAATCCTATGATTAAGATTGTACTTGAAACACTTGCCTTGAGCAAGCCTTTTTAGTATCGAACCTTACACTTATGTTTCTATCCTCAGAGCCAGAACAACATTCCATGTACTCCTTTTTACTTTGTCTTATACATTAATATGAGTATATTGGTATAAAATTTGCTTCCAATAAATTTTTTTCTGCTAGTTTGCTACTTCTGTATTTTAAGAAATTATTGTGTTCATCTTGATATCATTGTGACAAATGTATTTAGACCGAGTAGTTATATATTAAAGCCATTAATTAAAGAAAAGGATGTTGACTTCAGGACTTTTTGTCACCAAAAAGGAGTAATTCTGCTGTTTTATGTCTTTGGTGGTAATTTTTTGGTCATTTGAGATAAGACAGTAACTCTCTTCTTGTTTCTCTGCTGACTTCCTCTCCTTGTCTCCTGCCCTGTAACTTGGTTTATCTCGTCTTAAAGAGTTTTGGGAAAGCATAGGTGATATTATTTCAAGTTGTCCTTATCCTGATAGAATTAGAATCCCTGATTCTATGCAACCCATAAAGTCAGAATTTGATCCTTGTGGTCAAATTTCCCCCTAAACTTTTAGCAATGTTTTTCCATTATAGGATTTCAAAATAGAATAAGGAAAATATCTATTTATTTCCCATTATCAGATATGGATTGGGAGGAAGAGAAGAGGATGGAATTGGAAGGACCCAAGTTATTTTCCCTTACAATCATTTAAATGCTTCCAAGGTTGAGAGATGTGGAGGGAAAAACAAGCGCCCCTTCCTTCTTCTTTCTATTTGTTTCTCTCTTCTTTCCACCATTGCTATCATACACGAGTTAGTCTTGACTGTGAAGTACTATGGCCATAAACATGCTTTTGAATAGGATGTTTGTGCGGAAAATATCTGTATTTTAAATAGAGGGCTTATGATGTTGGTTTAATGCTTGAAAGTACACGTTTGCAGTGGAATGCTGGTCCAAGACCCATCCAAGGGTAATGATGTGGATGAGATATTTAATCAAGCTAGGCAACTAGGTGTTGATGGGCCTATTGACAACATGCTCCCTTCTAGCTCAAGAAGCTTCCATGGTACTGGTAGAACCCTCGCTGGGGGTGAGGTGGTAGCTGCAGCCTCTGAGCCACCTGAGACGGTTGTCCACAACATTACTTTCTGGCGAAATGGATTCACCGTAAATGATGGTCCACTCAGAAGATTGGATGACCCTGAAAATGCATCATTTTTAGAGGTATGGTATTAGATTCAAACTGCCAATAAAATGATTCTTGAAGAGAATAATTAGGACATAATAACCGTGTTTTTAATTTTTCATTTATGTTGTGACTGAATGCAGAGTATCAAAAAATCTGAGTGCCCGAAAGAGCTTGAACCTGCAGACAGAAGGACTTCTGTACATGTAAACCTCATCAGAAGGGATACTCCATACACTGTGAGTGTTTTTTTACCGTGTTTGCTTTCACCAAGTTTCTATGACTTCAGTTTTTACTGATATTTGTGTAGTGGATGTTTGAATAATATCCTAGTCCCTCTTGCCCAAAATAATATGCCACATCTCTTCCAAAAAAGTTATTTAGATCACAATTCTAATTTACTTGCCACATGCGAAATTTAGTTAGTCACAAATTTAGACGGTCTCACCGTGAGATGCACCCTTTACATGGGTTGAATAGCCAAACTAATACAAGTTCACAAATTCTTGTGAGAGATGATCTCTTTGAAAGACCATCTCTAATTTGGTCAGCTCATTATCATCTTTTAGTTTAATTAAGCTTTAATGGGCTGGGCATGAGAGATGTCTCTCAAAGAGACGGTCTCTCAGGAGACCAGTTGTTAGCATATGGGCGTCTTGTTTTGAGGTCGTTTTACCAAGAAATGGTCTCTCACAAGAGTAGCTCTTAGTTAGTTACTTTTGAACTTTCTTATAGGGTAATTATTTTGCCAATACAATTTTTACTGTTGCCAAGGCATTTACAACAAAATATTACTACCAGTGTCTTGAAGTGGCTTGCAAGATTTAGGAGTTGAATTATACGCAACTTCACCCTTTTAATAACTTAGAGGTTGTTTCTAGTTACCTAATTGTAAACATCATGAGTTCCTTCACATTAATAAGAAGTACACCGTTAATTATTGTTCATTCATATATGTCTTGAATCTTGAAAACATCAAATATTGCCTTGGAAAATCTCTGTCATAATAACTCCTTGATGCTGTTCTAACTAAAAATTTCAAATGAACATTGGATAGCTATCATTAAGGTACATTTGTACAGGTCCTTAACTAAGAGTTTAAACGAACTTTGGGAAGCTACTTAGACATTGCTGGGACGGGGCGAAAATTTTGACTTCTTTTTCATTTTATAGCTCTATGAAAATATGGGGTTTTGAAAAATGAAATAACTAAACAAAAAAAAAACATGTAAACCTAGAATTTAAACCCGCCACCTTTACCTTTTTAAAAAAATATTCTCATCATATTAATCAACTAACTACTGTTCCTGTAACAATGAGATAAATGTTTTCGGGCCTTCTTTTTATGAGTTACTGGTCTAACCTGGCAGATGTCCAAAGCACCCACGAAAGTCAATATGAATATTTTAGTGATGAAGTAATACTCCCTATATCTCAGAGCAATTGTCGCATTCTATTTATGACAATTTCACTGCAAGTGTCTCATTTCTTTATTTAATAAGATATCTGTGATTCGCATTTGTTTGAGCCCCATAAGGTTTCTCAGCTTTAATATTTATCTACTAAATTACATATTCTTAAATTTTATGCAAATATTATTAGGACATGTTCTTTGAAATGAGGAAGTAGCATTAAGGATAAGGACCTGATTTACCTACATAGTTTGTAACAAACACTTTTGGTCATTCTCAAATTTATTTCTAATCACCATCCATGTGGGAACAGAGATGCTATATATCTGGTGTCTAAATCAATACACGATTTCTAATTAAGACAAGGATTTACTATTACAGGACTTTAAGCAGGAATTACTATCTCAATATTTGAATGCCTTTAACCACCTATATACCTTCTATGGAATTAAGGCCGGCCTTAACTGCAAATGTCCAACTTGAACATGGTTAAATGAGCTCCACTGAATTTGTATTGCTCCGAAAAAAAATGAGATAAAGAAAGAGTGATAGAAAATTCCAACTTTTGAGTTCTTTGTTTGCTTATCCTTGTGGGTATACGAGAATCAAGGTTCTTAGGAGTTTATGATTATTTTTTACTTTTGGGAAGAGATTAAGAAACATTATTTGGGTTGAATTTTTCATAAAAAATTGGACAGAGGTGGGAATTTTAAAATTGGGTTTTCCTCCAAATGCACCTATTATTCAGGAAACGATGTATATTTTAGATATTCACTTTTCTGATGTCGATTTGTCTGTATACAGGAGCCAGAGAAGCCTAAAGTTCCATTTCAAGGTGTTGGAAGAACCCTTGGTGGCAGCAGCTCTTCTGCAGCATCTGATGAAACTGCTCGTGCTCCTGCTCCTATGACCTCGGCCCCACCCCCATCTGCTGGCCTAGTTGTGGATCAGAGCCAACCATCGACACCTATTCAGCTCAGGTTGGCAGATGGGACCCGCATGGTGGCCCATTTTAACTACAATCACACCATTAACGACATCCGAACCTTCATTGATGCCTCTCGGCCAGGTGGAAGTAGAACCTACCAGCTTCAGACTGTTGGTTTTCCTCCCAAGCCGCTTAATGATCTGAATCAGACAATAGAACAAGCTGGCCTTGCTAACTCGGTAGTTATTCAGAAACTAGGCTAAAATAGAAGGGTAAATCATTTCTATGGTAACTTATGTGCATGAAGACATATCTGGCTATTTGTGCGTGTTTATGGATTTGGGCGAACTGTTGAATCATCCGTATAGCGAGGTAAGTCGAGAGTCGTTTGTGTGGGAACCAATTATATGGTCATAATGACAGTCTAGAGCCAATAGAGTATGTTTTTTATATCTTGCTATATTTTTTCTGCTAATGCTATATTTTGATTCAGTTGTAAACTATTTTCAAGTTTCCCAAATGAAGGGGACACATTCCCACACTTTATTATATATAAGTGTAGAAATTTACAATGTCATGATTAATACTTAAGTTAAATTCTACCAGATATCAGGCTTTTGTACAATGATCTCAAATGTTGCTATGAGATTAACTCGGAAATTTTACCATTTGGCTCCAGAAATTTCGCTGCCAAGTACTCGCACTTGGTGTAAGATAATTACAAGTGTCATATGCGATATGCTAGTCTCGGGTTGAAACAATTGGATCCATAGCAGTGTATCTCATGTTATGGTGATTTCCATCTTGCTCTTTAGATTCACTGTGGCTGGGTGAGAGTGTGTTTCACTTATGTAGCTTAAGGTTTATAATTCACGAAAGTCGGTATATATGTTCTTCATGAAACAGTAAATTAAAAATAAATTTTGCTATTAGTGGTGCATTAATCCTATGAGTGAGATATACTGGATATGATGATGATGATAAAGATAATGATAATGGTGATGCATCAAAATGAACTTATAGAGATGGCATTACTTACAAGAGAAAAAGAGTGTTATTTTGTTTGTTTTGGCTTATAATTTCCCAATTGAATGATCAAATGATCTACCTTATAATTCTAATGATGTACAAAGGCTTTATATATGTTTATAATATAATGGGGAAAACAGAATTGCAATAGAAATGGAGAAAATTGCGCGCCAACGAAATAGCAGAGCCGACTCGGTCGGGTCTCCTTTCAGATGCTAAGACAGTGCATTTCTCGACCTCCTTTGGATTTTTCACTTCATTTCTCACATATTCTCTTTGCTAACATATACCTTCAATGTTCCACATCACATTAAAATTGAGTTAATGGGCCACCACATTCAATAATTATTCCCATGAAATTGGAGCTATTTTTTACGAGGGGACATGATGATTGTCCATAGTAAAATTATGCACAATCTCTGAACTTGTCTAATAATTGTCAAGCTTTGGATCAATTCCTGATAATAGGAAGGTCAAGCTTTAGATCTAATCATGCTTTTATAAAATCCCAAAGTTTCATCCCCATCTCTTTTGGATCCTCAAGCTTTTGACTAGTGGAATTAGTTTAATCTCTTCATAAATTTTTGTGAGAGACGATCTCTTTCAGATACTATTTCTAATTAGGCCGGTTCATTATATATCTTTTAAAATATTATAAGTATGCATTAAGAATGATGTAAGTAGACATTTAAGATATTAAAAGTAAGCATTAAAGATACAGTAAGTTAGCATTAAGAATAATATAAGTAGGCATTAAGAAAATAGTAAGTAAACATTAAATTTTAATGGGTTGAGCTTGAGATACGTCTCTCAAAGAGACGGTTTCTCAAGAGATTGACTGTAATCTCTTTTGGATGTGGGTTAAAGCTTTCATAGCAATTGATTGAACTAATACTAAAAAAACTTCAGCAACTTCATTGATTCTAGAAATATTACTAAATAAACCTCTTATTAAAAAACCAAAACATCACTGATACTCAAATTAGAAATACAAATAAATTAATAAGAAATGATAATAATATAGGGCACATGTATAAGGCGAATATAAAGAGTTGTTAACTCGAAAATGACATATGTCATATAAACATACTCTTAAAATTTGAAAAACAAAACTATTGTTTTCAAAAAATACTCCTACATTATTTCTAGTCCTTTGGCTATATGATTATGCATATTGTTTCGATAATGAAACGAGGAAGTGCGAGACACTTGGAATACCGCAGATGGAGGCGTTATCGGTAGTAGCAACTCGTGGGAGGAAGCGACCTGAATTCCTGCAACACAACACGTTAGCCTTGTCCGGGGGGTGATCTCCCGGAAAACCCCTCCGACGCTCAAGTCAGAACGTAGATCGGAAATTACTGAATGACAGATTGTAGAATGAATGCAAGAAGGAAGGTCGGGATTCGGATTGCTAGTGCTAGTGCTAGTGTTTGGGAAAGCTAAGGAAGTAATGTAAGCAAGGATACTAGGAAAGCTATATCAGATGATCCTCCCTCCTTGATGATAGCCCCTATTTATAATGGTGAGGAAGGAAAGTTGCAGAAGAAGTGAACTATCATGGGAGTAGTGGGAGTAAGGGGAGGTGGACTGATCATGGGAAGAGTGGGCAGTTATTCATCTTGAAACAAGGAGAGCCATGCATTGTGGGAGAGTGGGGAGTTAGGGTTTTTTAGAGGTAACTGGCCCATGGGCCATTCAAGGAAGATGGGACTTCCAGAAAAAGCCCATTGACCGAAAGTCAAGGTCAACGGAAAAGGTCAAAGGGTATTTCGGTAATATGATGCTAATTATTAAATAAATAAATTAACTAAAAAATAGTACCATGACACATATATTTCTATTTATGTTTCTTTTGTTTACTTTTCAATTTTTTTGTCATCGATTGTTTTATTTTATTATTTTTTAATCTCATTTAGTCCTTCTTATAAATGAAATACGAATATAGATTGTCCGTTATCTCTCTTTATCCAAACTTTACTTTCGAGCGGGACATTGAGTACTACGATGATGATCATTTTTTAACCTCATCCATTAACTTCTCTTCTTCGTTGATCTCACCCATCTATTTTTATTTATTTTTATAAATTTACAACTAGTGGGGATTAGTTGCCATAGCCCATAGGGTTAAAGAATGTGGCAGAACCTTAATGGTGCATTCAAAACGGTAAAAAGTGATTACTGTTTTTTTTTTTTTTTTTTTTTTTTGTTTTGTGGCTATTGTTAGATTGTTCACCTCACTAGTCAATTTCATTTACTCACTCTGTCAAAAAGTCACTGCTTTCTATTCTCTTCTCTTTCTCCATGAACACTCAGAAATTCTAGGGTTTTCTCCCCTAAATCTAGGGTTTTTACCCAATCCATTTCC
This sequence comes from Amaranthus tricolor, assembly GCF_026212465.1. Lineage (NCBI taxonomy): Eukaryota > Viridiplantae > Streptophyta > Magnoliopsida > Caryophyllales > Amaranthaceae > Amaranthus > Amaranthus tricolor. The sequence continues at coordinate 27,934,413 of NC_080055.1, forward strand.
TTGTTAAAACCCCCATTTTTCCTCCAAGAATCCCTCTTTCATTTTCAACTCCTAATTCTCTTTTCTTCAATGGCAAAAACTCGCCCAGGAAAGCGAGACCTTGACTCATACACCATTAAAGGAACCAACAAGGTTGTTAGAGGTAAGAACAAGAATCCCACATAAATTTAGCTTAAACTCCCCATTAAAGATCATTTTATTTTTTTAAAATTGATTAAAAAATTTTATGTTTGGATGTTGTTAGTTGGAGATTGTGTTATGATGAGGCCTGCTGATGTGGGAAAACCACCATATGTTGCTCGTGTTGAAAAGATAGAAGCAGATAGCAGAAACAATGTGAAGGTGAAAGTTAGATGGTATTATAGACCAGAAGAATCGTTGGGAGGAAGAAGGCAATTTCATGGTGCTAAAGAATTGTTCTTGTCTGACCATCATGATGTACAAAGTGCTAATACAATTGAAGGGAAGTGTACTGTTCATTCTTTCAAGAACTACACTAAACTTGAGAATGTTGGTACTGATGATTACTTCTGTAGATTTGAATATAAAGCTGCTACTGGTGCTTTTACTCCTGATCGTGTTGCTGTGTGAGTTTGTTTTTATTCAATTTTGACGGTGGATATGAGTTGGGTTTTATGTCTCGTGATTTGGGTTTTGATTCTTTTTTGTTGGTGTGTTTGTTTCTTGTGGGTTTTGTTTTTGTTATGTAGGTATTGCAAATGTGAAATGCCTTATAATCCTGACGACCTTATGGTGCAATGTGATGGTTGTAAGGACTGGTAATGTCTCTACACTGGTTTTATGGGTTCTTTTTAGCCCCATAGGAATTTTGGTGCTTAAACTTGTTTTTAGTGTTGGTTTGTATAGTGTTGTTCCCTACTGAAGTTCTTTGGTTTTTTTGAAATTTTGATGATTATCACTTGATAAATGCTTCACTTGGTTGGCACTATAAGGCATGATACAGTCTTGAGTTTAAAGTGATAGGCTGACTACCATCTTTGTCATGTTTCGTATAGTTACTTCACTATTCATTATCCGCAGAGGTCGTATTCATGTGCCATCTTTAGAGCCTTAGATCTTAAGTGAGGCTTGGACATTGGAGAGTCTCAACTGGACATTGTAACATTCGGAAATCTTCGAAAAATGCTGAAGTTATTTCTATGAAGACTTTGGTATACATTCGATTGCTGCCCTGCCACCAAAGGAGTTCAGCACTAGCAATTATTTATATGGCATCTAAGGCTTTTGCACTTCTAGATTGTCGATTTCAATTAAATTCAGATTTTGGCTAGGTGGAACCTCAATAAGCATCATAGCTTGCTCTTCTAGTTGGTATAAATGAAATCAGATTTGTTTGAAGATATTCTTGGATGTCATATTTTGACGATTGATGTTCTTGTAGGTTTCATCCTTCTTGCATGGGCATGACAATTGAAGAAGCAAAGAAGTTGGATCACTTTTTATGCTCGGATTGTGTTGCTGAAGATGATCCGAAAAAAGGGGGCAACACATTTTCAGCATCTCCTATGGCTGATGGCAAGGTAAAATCTTTTTGCACTTTGAAGTTATAGGTGTTTTTATCTTGTGTTTGCTTATCCCTATCCTTAATTTTCGCATCCATGACTATCTGATTCAAATTTAATTTAAACTAAGTATTAAATTTGGTGTTTGGCACTGGTACATTCTGTTGCTGTCCTTCATTTGTTGATTTACAGCTCTTCGAATCTTTGTTGGGGTTTAATTTTGCTTCTAATTAGACATCCTGTATATTTTATACCGTGATGGTTTAAATGTGAAGATTTTCTTTTGAGATGAAGGCTTTGACATTGTTGTAGTGTTTTATGCTGCAATTCACTTTTGCAAGACCTTTGACATTTTTATTTTCGGTAATTAACCCTTGACATTTCTAGTTTTGGCAATTAACCCTTGACATTTCTTTTTTGGCAATCAACCCTTGACATTTCCTTTGGCTGGTCATTTTTGTTTAAGGCATTGCCGTTTTATTTCCTTCCTGTAAAGCAATGTGGGAATATCTCATTACTTTAATCCTGATTGTCCTTAGTAGAATAGGATATGGAGAAGGGGACAGAGAAAAATTATTTCCGAAGATTAAATTTGTTTTCAAGATTGAGGTCCATGTGCTATAGGGTGTATAGTAGTAGTTTTCCTGCACATCTTTAAGTCATTGTTAGCTTTCGCTTGTTGGGGCATCAATCTCTTTGATTTACTTCAGAAAGTTGAAGCGTTTTTTGGGGTACGATGATGAAATGATGAAAATCTGGTCATAATTTGCAAAGCTCCATTACAGGAGTTATTTTTGTACTTGCACATTTGTCTCCTTATAGTCAGACAACTAATCAGAGGTGAAAAGTCCTCCGTTCATGGCTAAAGGGCAAATGTAGGTTGGAGGATATTATTAATTTGTCCCTGTTAATGCCCAAAACTTCAGAAGCAAACTGACCTGTTATTTTTACCCTATTAGCAGTATCACGTAATTTACGAGCAATTGCACACGGCTTTCCCTATGTATACATTTCTAACTCATTTCCCTACCTTGGAGAAACTAACAAAGTTGAATGCTCTATGGATTCAACTCTTATTGTATAAGTATAAAAATTTCAGTATAGATATGAATGATTAATATATTTATATATTTTATCTTATACTTCCCCTGTTTCATTATATTTGCTACATATCACTTTTTACGCAATCTAATATGTGCTTTTGATCACGTATATCTTAAATTATTATTAACCAAAAATTACAAAATTTGATATAATGAAAGTATACGATTAGACGATTCAAACAAGATCCCACTTGACTATATTTCTTCTTACACATTAGCCGCAATATATAAAATAAGCTTGAAGATGAATAATACCGTTATGTCTTATGTAGCGAGTATTTCAGAACGGAGGAAGTACCTCCATTCATTTAGGAGTATAGTTTATGTTTCATCAAATAGTCTTATAACCAACATCTAATTCACTCAAAACGCCCCAAAAATAACCAAAACAGAGTGTAATTCGTTTTTCTTGATTCAAGATTCGATAGGGGATTAGCAAGGCAAGTTGATCATTTTTTTTTTACCCTGTTGCGCCAACTTCATAAACGAATTTGCCGTTACTTTTACCCTGTATGTTGCCTTAATTTGTTAGATAAAAATTGACCATTTGCCTTTTATTCATGTATCTTTTCGTACTTCACTTCATATTGTGAAATACTTTATTGCAGCCTGATAACAAGAGGAGGAAGAGATGAAAACTCGAAGGTGATTACATCGACATGGAGTTTGCGAAGGCTTAACTTAGCAGAGCTTGGAAGCCATCTAGTGGAACTAACTGTGTTGTGAAGGTTGTATTGTCAACTGTGAATCTTAATGCCATGCTAGTGCACAAAACTACTACTGGGACTGTAATTTCTTGTGTGTTAAAATGTCCCGAGGCGTTTCCTGTATGACTTCTCTGTAATTTAAAATCCTGTGCAGAAGATAATTGAGTTCTAGCCATGGCTGGATTATCCTTTTTCGGTCCCAGATTTCCGTGATAGCTGCTGCTAGTGCCAAGTCTTTTTGATGGGCTTTACGAATTACATCGTCTAATATTAGTTTTAGATGGTAGTAAATCTGGGTGAAAGTCAGCCCACAGGGTGAGCAAAGCTGAAGATAGAAAGGAAATATAGAAGATATGATTCTGTAATGAGATGCCTATTCCTTTCTGAGTCTGGTTCTGATTTTGATATTCTACCCTTCAATGTTTTTTGACAATGTGTACTTCATTTGTCCTGAACTTCTTCCCATATTTAAGTACATGTTTTACAGATCGTTGACCCTAATCTTGGACGGTAGACAATTGAAATGAATGGAAAAATGAAACTGATGTCGATGATCGTCACGTTTGATTTATTGGTTCATCGTACATCACTACTCGTACTATCCTATTAGCTGAGACCCAGAGTGTCAAATTTTACCTTCAGTTCTTCACAATCACAGCTATGGCTGATAAGTGATAAGTAAGCAAAAGCAATATAGGTGTTCATTCAGGTCATCGGGTCAATTTTGGGTTATGTGTCTCGGATTGGTTAAAAATTGGATTTTGTGTCCACATTGGTTTTTACATAATTGTTTATTCATTTTTAAGTCGGATCAAATCGGGTTTGTCTACAAGATCGGATGATTTATCGGATTGTCGAATTTGTTTTAAACATCTCTACTTTGAACTGTTGGTCCTCTGATCCTATGATGAGTCTGTTTGTACAAACTTTTTTGTAGAACTTTTCGTTATTCTTGTGACTTTAACGGCCCGTTTGGTAAGTAGTAATAAATGGTGGTAATGAGAATGAAAAACTAGTGTAATTTTGGTTGAAAAATATCTAAATTACTTTATGACCAATTGACCATGTTTGTCTGTCTTCAATTATCTTATTTTCTTCATAAAGTTCATTTCAATGCATTACCATTGGAAGAAGTAATATTAGGAGATAATGAAAATTTATGAAAAAAAAATTTGTGATCAAAGTTTCATTACCAAAAAGTTTCCTTACCATGGGAATAATATGGAACTTTTAATGAAAATTTACACTAAAAATTATTCTCATTATTACCATTTAATACTACTAACCAAACGGGCTGTAAGTGACTCTTATCTAAGCAGGACTTAAGGATTTAAATGTATATAATTTTACCCTTGTTAGTGACTGTAAAACTGCTTTGTGCCCCGAAGTGCTTCACTTATAATTCAATATTGAAGTCATATGGAAAGTGCTTCCATGAACCTTTCAAGTCAAAAACTATCATTACCCCAGATGAGCAGGAGTTAAAGGAAAAGAGACCAACACTAATTGGTATCAAAAAGAATTGGCATTACTTATCAATACATAATACAAAGAATGGTACAACACAAGAACTAAATACAGTTACCAGCCGCTGCTTGCCAAAATGCAAGCCATCAATGTCCTCCGGCCTCCAATACGCTTAGAATATCAGCGTAAAGACGATTAGCATAACGTTCAACCTACGCAAAAACCAAAGGCAGACGATACAACCTCGCAAAAGGCTAATATACAACAGCCATTCTATCACTGGTACTATGACACCCTATTCCGATAAACACATACACTCTTTACAACGGGGATGCCTATATATACTTCTCGCAGTTGGCCTTCTGTGAACTGACTTAGTTTGCCGCACTGCCTTCCTCACTCTCTGTTCAAATACCTTCCATTCTATAGTTGAATTCTTTATAAAGATGTCCGCAAGTCTGCGTTTGTTTGGACGTATTGTTGGCATTAGTCCTCCCCCATAGTACATTCGGAAACCAGACACTAGAGCTGACAGCTGACTCCCAGAATCTGTCATCGCAAAGGCTGTCGAAGCTGTGCAGCCTATAAAGTCCAGTGCTGCCAACTAGAAGAAAGAGAACAAACAGGAAAATATGAAGCTCATAGTAGTCTAGCGAGTCGATCAACAATATATGTATACAGTACAATAATAAGCTGATTGTCTTTGATCTACAATTTATGCAACACATAGGCAGTGTCACGTGATTTCTAATCTCCTCACGAATTAAAAAAGGCGAATTGTGGTTGGTTTTGGGCTATTTTTGGGCAATTTTGAGCGAATTGCGAATTCAAGAAAGCGAATTGTGTTACAGTGCACATAAGCCATCTGACAAACATTATGCGATGCAATTTCATATTCATTAACGTCTTACATCACCAAGTATGAATTCACTCCCAGTTGACAACTGCTAATATTCGGGAAATATGATTCATAACAAATTACCCGTCAAATAACGTACAACCCGTCTTGTATGAGACTGTCTCACGGTGAGACGACCTCAACACAAGTCCATATGCCAAAAGTTTCTATTATTGGGTTATTTAACCAAAGTATGAGGCATGTCTCCTGATGAGACCGTCTCATACAAGAATTTGTGAATAATGTAAGTTTAAAATAGACGCAAAAACTTTCAAGTGCAAAGCAAAGCAAGAAATGACAAAAAATCATGTTTTCAATTTTCTCGTTTCTTTCGTTTTTCTATTTCAGGAAGGGCACGGAGCTAGTAGAACTTGGGATTACTCCACTTGATCATCCCGAGAAGGATGTCAGGTGTGGCCCATAGGCTTTACTCAAAAAACTAATGAGAGAAATCAACGAAACACATTGCCTAACAACATTGCAAGAGAAAGTCAATTTACACATGAAGATATGTAAATGAAAAAAAGGAGTTTGTTCATGCGCAAATACCTGGGACGAGAAGTTCTTGAATGGTTCAAGTTCAGCGGGTGAAAGTAAATTTTCTTTAGTAACTAAATGAGGATACAGGCTAGTTAAAGAAGCCAGCCTTGATGGTCCTCCGTATATCTGAGCACCAGCCAGAAATATATGGGTCTTACGATTGAAACCAAGAGCAGCAAGCATAAGCACTGCTTCTTCAGGTGTCAACGGACAAAGACCTTCCGACCTCAGTTCATCAGGAGAAGGTAACCTGCAGAGAAAAAGGAAATATCAGCATAGTTACCCGCAATCCGGGAACATCCACCCCAATCACCATGAAACGCGACCAAAATCGCTCAAGTTGACGTTCCGGTGTAGGAAAAAGGGAGGAAAAACGAGATGGAACCTAGAAATCTAAAAAAATTCCACTTAAAAACAATTTCTTAAAGAAAAAAAATATCATTTTAATTCTATTTACTTTCAAATATTTTTTTTATACATAATGTATTACCCAATCGTTCCAGAGTCAATCTAAGTTGCGTTCCTTGTTCTCATTCCCTTTTCCGTTCCCTGTTCCAAACCGAATGTCGTTCTAGGTAGCAATGAATATTAGATATAAATCAACTAAACAAACGACTACCCTTCTTCCCTCCCGCTTGGCAAAGAAAGGGGTTGATACAATGAGTCCGAAATGTATCACAAAAATAAAATAACTAAATCAATATTAGGGGCAAAAAAGAAAGATTCCGGTTAATGTGTCTATTTGCAACTACTTGAGAATCAATAAAGAAAAGAACAGCATGTACTTTTCGTTTTCCTTGAGATGTGTTAATGCCGGGAAGTGAATCTGGCGATACGCTTCCAACTCCTTTTGCTCGGCTTCACCCCCACCAAATTCACAAAGTGAATGAGCAACCATGTCAATTTCAAATCTCAAGTGCAATGCAAGGAATTTTGGGCCTTTTTTTCCCTTCACCATTTTCTTGGCATATGGGCCCAAAAGATAACTATCCAATGGTCCAGCATATGACGAGTTTTGCCTCATTCTTTTAAGAAGCAATGCACCAGCTTCTTGAATCTTTGGAACAAATTGCAGCGCGTAAAAATTACATCTACATCGTAATCTCTGAAATGTGAATTGTAGCCCCAAATTAGGATATTGAATTTTGGGAAGCAAACAACATATAAAGAAATTAATAGAAGAGATCATATTCTTCAATGGAAAAAAGTAAGCATACACATCAAGGCTGAATTTAATATGGAAAGAGTCCTAAAACCAGACATAGGGTGTGCAAAGACGTGACAAAACATATTTCTCTTAGAAGAATCTTGAACCAAAGTTTTGCACATTTACATATACCTTTGAAGCCCATTTCTAAGTTCATATTGCACTTTATCCACTCCTTTTCAAAATTTTCTTGTACAAATACGTGCTTTAAAATAAATAAATGTTTGGATACATTCAAAACGAAAGTGTTGGGCAAATTTCATAAGACATGATCATAGTATGAAGAGTGAATTTAACACTGCACATTATTTAACACTACCTGAAGCTGAGATGGAATTGGATCAAATGCCAAGCGGTTTCCGAATCCAAGAAAATGGATGACTTTGTTTCGCAATAAGAGAGGAAGAATATTTTTGCGATAGAAACTTGGTTTAGCCTCCTTCATGATGTCTTCATCAGTCACCTAAAATAAGACTTTCTAGTTATAAAAAGCAAAATGTAGCTTTATTACAACTAAAAATCCGTATTGTTTGAACCGGAAAACTGACCACGCTATCAATCGCATCCAGGTCTAGAGACCGCAGTTCCTCCGGAAGTTCCTTCACTATCCGAATATCAGGTTTCAAATAATTAATAAAATGCTCCTCCTGATAGATATCGCCGAATTGACTAAGAATTACGGAATATGATAGTTACTCTTCCATTTAACGCACTAAAATGCTCATTAAAGGTATTTGTAGTCGTTACATTATCACAAGTAATCATTCCTACAATAATGATATAAAGTATAGAAGTCCATCCTTTTCGTATATTATCTCTATCCTTAAATTAAGTTAATATTAGCTACTTGGAATTTCCAAAATATTCAAAGCTAAAATTTATTTTTGGGAAGACTTCTCGCTCTAAAGAAGCATTCGGATTTGGGATTCATGCTTACCTACCCACTTTTACTTATTCTATCAATTCTTGCCAAACCCTCAATCTTCGACTAAAACAATAAAGAAGAAAATTACATCATCAAGAAACCAACATATGTTAAGTATGAGAACCACACACAAAAACAGATAAAAATGATTGATTAAAATAATAAATCCATGATTCGAGAAATTACCTCATATCTCTCCAGACACTGCTGAACATGAATTTAGGTAGAACAAGAGTTGCATTAAGTAAACGCGCTACAGAAACAGCATTGCATACCTGTTACAATCACAAAAACGTAGCACACTAGTAAGAATCCCTATAATAAACCCACTCATAGTAGTCTCAAAAGCACGAGATTGCCTACCGCAACTCTCTGCTGATTCAACCCACCATTAGCAGTGACCATGATATATCCATTGTTTCCTTCTAATCAATGTACCAACAAGAGCCAAGCATGTCAATCTGATGAAAAATTGGAAACACATCAATGAGGGAACAAGGAGGGAAAAACTACCACTAGGTTCCCAATCGCGTTCTTCAGCACAAGGCTTCCAGTTTGAAGCACGGTCATAAGGCTCTTCCCACAAACCCTTTGGCTCTGGCTTATTTTGGCCCTACCCATTATGAAATACATGAACTTTAGATAGATAGTAGACATGGGTGGATGTAGCATGTAGTCATTGAGTAATAAATATACCCTAGATGAGTTAGTGTATTGTCTTCCACAAGAGTCACTAGGGTTAGAAATGAAGCGCGTTTTACATGAAAATAAATTGATTAGGGTTAGAAATGAACCGCATTTTACTTAAAATAAATTAATTATTGACATCATTTTTTTTCCTGAATCTGCCACCACCATTGATGATATAGTACATACAAAGTACTCACATTTATACAAAAACTTTAAAGGTAGACAGCATAATAGAAGATATACCTCTGCCAAAGCATGGGCTGCCAATTTCAACAACCTTCCAAATGGTGTTTTTTGAGGCTTTTTCAATCTAGTGATCTCTCTCAGATCTTCCTACATACAATGAAAAAAAGCATATCAATAATGCCTTCCAAAATCATCAAATAGTTGTATTATTCAGCAATTAAACCAACAATGGCCATTGTAATAGCTTAATCATCCATCATCATCATCAACAACCCAACATCCGGCTCGGTGATAACAAATTAACACAAGCTAAAAGAGGGGAATCTAGGCTCAGCCTGTTTAGGCCATAGCTAGAGTCATTTGATTAATGATCTAATTAATAATGAAAGTGTGTAACATATAACGATGTTAGCCGAGTTGGTTCAGCATACATTCCACACACCCAATACTAATATCCTTAGAGAAAAGCACATAAATACAGATCTAGTACATGAAAAAATCAAACTTTTTTCCCACAATCTAGAAGACAAAAAATTGTATTTCAAAACATTTTCCTAATCGAACAATTAGATTCGAGGATAATATCAATTAAGAGCAATTCTATAATTTAAAAAAAAAAAATTTAAACTTTTATACCTTAATAACAACTGAAGGCTGAGATTTTTTCAAGGAAGAAGTAATTTTGGGGCCAAACCCAGAATAATTAAGGCGGTAAAGCATCCACCAATTGAATAAGAAGAACAAACCCAATAATCCAACAAGAAAACCCAATCCTTTAAAACGTTTCCAAGGTGAAATCTTGGATCCCTTTTTCTTTGTACCCTTTTTTTTGGAGCGAAAAGTGGGTGTATCTAAGGATTGATCTGAATCAGAGAAAGTCTTTGAAACGCCATTAATGGAGCTCAAATTCATGGTTTTTTTGCTTGATTTTTTTGCTAAAAAGGGGAAGCTAAATAGTACAAATGGTGAATTTTGGGAATTATTTGTTGCGGTAAAAGTTGTTTGATTTGCTTTTAATGGTGGAATTGATGGAGAACGCAAAGAGAAATTGGGAGGAGGGGAGTGACTTGCGTCTTCAAGTAAGAAATAAATTAAGAACATGATTGGACAATATTTGACTAACTAGTAAATTAGATTAGTGATTAGCTAATTAAACTATTTGACGGAAAATATACTCTATATAGAAGTATACAATAATAAAATATAAAATATGTTTTTTTTTAATAAACTGCATATCTAGGCTAGCTAGCACACATCAGCTTGTCAGGTATTTAATAGAAGCCCGGAACTGAAATAGTTAGCTACCTATTTTTCGGGGTTAATGTGTTTATTTTTGTTTGGTAAATGGTTTGAATTTTGCTTCATTGATTTTGTATTATTGTTATATTTGACTAATTAGTAAATTACATTAGTGATTAGTCATGCTAATTAAACTATTTAATGGAAATTATACTCTATGGTCTATATAGTATATAATAATAAAATTTAATTTTTTTTGTAATAAATCGCATATCTAAACCAGCTTGCACGCACTAGCTCGTCTTAGAGGTATTCAATAAAAGCCTAGAGCTGAACCAGTTAGCTACCTACCCTTCGGGTTTAATGTGATCATTTTTGTTTGGTAAATGGTTTGAATTTTTCTTGAACGATTTGCATTATTGTTATTGAATTAGATAGATGTTCGAATTTATTATATTTTATCATATAAATTAATTTTAATATTTAAAATTTATTTAGTATTTATTTATCTATAAGTGTATGTACTTCTATCAAAATAGTTATGCGTTAAATGACCTAATTAGCATATTAAGACACAATTTTGCAATTCAATGCTAGTCAAATTACTACACGCATTATCTCCTTAGGAATATATTACACATACTCCTCCACTGTAGTTATATATACATAGTTGTTTATTGATTGATCATTATAAAGAGTCAGTTCACTTGCCAAGCCAAACAATTCACTTGCAATTGATAATATATGTTAGTATGGAAAAATTTCATTATTATTAACTATAAGTATAATGAAATGGGAAAGTATATATAATTAATTTTTAATATTTTTGAATTTTTATTTATTTTCTCTTTTTTTACCAATTAACCAGCAAAATATCGATCACTATTTGAGCAATAATATTTCTAGGTAAGTGACCCTAAAATTGAGATTATTCATGATTATTCAATAGTTGAAATTATTATATGAAAATCAATAAAAAAAATTAAATTATTCTGAAAAAAAAATTTAAAAAAAAATAATGAGAAAGAGGGCATGGTCTTAACGCATGAACCAAAACAAAACATGTTTAATTCAATTACATGATAACATGATCAATCTAAAGGAAAGAAGAAAGAAACAAAGTTGTAAAGACATAATAAGTAAATATAAAACTAGAACGATAAAAAGAAAGCATACAATAAAAGTAGTAAAATCAAAATGTGTAATGTGTTTGTGTTATCCTTGCACAACCTTAGCCATGCCAAATGCAGCAGCAGAAGCTAAAGCTCCGGTCAAAGCTGTTTCGAACGCACTCTTAATCGGTTTGCTGCCTGTGAAATGTCCTTTCGCGTAACCAAAGATTAAAAGCGCGATCAAAGTTACGATAATTGATGCAAATAGAGCTTTTTTTGCCACAGGAATCAACATGTACGGAAGAAGAGGAACTATGCCACCAATTATGTAGGATATTGCTATTGTAAATGCACTTTGTAGGGCTCTTCTTGGGTCAGGCTTCTCCAAACCTAGCTCAAATCTGCATTTATTTCAGCACAATAATATTTGTCAAAATTAAAATGTCTAGCCCTCTCACGAGAGCCTCTACTGTAAATGCAAACACTCCGCATACATCGCATCAAATATTTCACTTTGAAATCAGAGGTTCAAACTCTGATATCATATTAAGTAATAAACTCAATAAAAAACTTAAACTGGTCATTTAAGCTTTAAAATATATTATTTACTTTAAAATGTTCTATTTGACTGAAAATACTTATAATACATTGGAAAAAGATCACAGAATAAAATAATTTATTTATTTATTATATTAAACTGGTAAATAGCTATATAGAAACAATACTCGCTTTGTCTGTCTCATTTTGCATCAATTTTCATTATAATTTTTCAATTATAATTTTTCCATTATTTTGCACCATTTTCTTTTTTTACAATGATTTTACTCATTCTTTTAATCTCATCCATAAACTTATATTCTCTTTTTATCATAATCACTTTTTTCTATCTTTTAATTATTTTTTTTTCTTATTCTCAAACCTAATTTTTTTTTCCACTAAATTTTACCTATTTTGAGTACTTTAAAAAAGAAAATAAAATGTCGTATATGGGGAAAGCTTTGAATGTCAACACTACGAGTAATTCTATTAAAGTAGCAGAGAAATCAGGCTTTTTGCATTCTCAACACAGGGTGATATGTAAAAGGCTGCAAATCAGAAGCCAGGAGTTTGGCTAATTTGGGGACCTGAAAGCTTGGACATGTGCTCATAGGGTTTGTCTTGGGTTCTCCTACAATAATCTATGCCAAAAATTCAAGGGAAAGATGAATAGTATAAGATTGGGACATGACTACATGAGGCAGATTTAATGACATTTGTACTTTGATTATTTCAAGGCAACAAAAGGAAAATGGTCGAAAACTCATATCCATAAAGAAAAATGCGACCAAAATTAAGGAATTATTATTATAAATTATAATTCTACTATACCAGTGCCATTCTTGTCATTACATGGGCCCTAGGCAATCTGAAAGAAACGGGCCCTTTCTATAGAGGGTTGAATCTGAACTTAAACATGTGTTTGAAAAAATAACAAATACGAACCTTATATTATAATTAGCATTAAAAATATAAACGTGTCATATATTTCTTAAATGATAAAGAAGACTCATAAATTGCAAATTTGGAAGTGTTTACTTCATTAAATATCATTTTTTAATTTTTAGGGTCCTTTTTAACTCTGGGCCCTAGTTAAAGGCCTACCTTGCTTATGGTTAGGAACGGCCCTGACTAATACAAGTATTATGTAATAAAACCATTTCGACCAAAAATGTTGATGCGCATGCTCTTCTTATATCTGACACTAAATATTCTACTTGATCAAATAAAGTGTTAATGAGATTGACTCATTGACCTCGAGATTATTCGACATGTTAACCTCTAATACCATATCAAAGAACTAACTGATAATGTATATAAATCATCTAATGGCTTTAACGAACAACTAAAGCTTCTAGTTGATTGCTTGACATAAGGATCACAAATTTAAATCACTTTCACCTATTATTTCAAGTAGAATATTTAACACCATATATGAAGAAGACAAGTATTATAGCGTAAAAAGGCGTTATTAAGTTTATAACATATAGGCTTGAACGAATAAGTAAAGTTTTTTGATTGAATTGGTTATTTGACACTGATTCTACTAATAAAACCTTCATATTGTTGCACTAAATTTCATGATAATTAAACATTTTATAATATATTTGACATTTGCATCAGCATTTGAATTTCAAGTGATGATATAATTCAGAAATATATACTCATATAGTATAATTGCATGTTCTTTACCAGGTGCCAAGAACCTTGTGTTCCTTAGTTGTCTATTTCAAAGAAAAGACAAATTTTCATGAGAGGATCAATACATAATCCAATCACTAAAATACAATTTCTAATGCAACCTTTCATTCATGGCTACCTTAATCTGTTATGTCATCATCATATTTCTGTTTTATGCCTAAAATCAATTAATCATGAATTTTACTGAATTTCTTAAAAAAGAAGTAACTAAACCAGCCAAAGTAATGTGACTAGTAACAACTTTCTCCTAAAAGTTATAAAATTAAACTTTAAAAAAAAAAGACTTTTATGTTTTAAAGTTCATGTGGCCGACTGAAATCAAATCTTATCAGGTACAGATATAAAAATATATATTAAATTAATAAATTAATTAATACATACATACAAAAATCCTATAATTTATTTGTTACAAGAGGAAATCAATCCCATAACATGAATATAGAATGGGGCATAAATGATATTTTTTACTCTATATCATATCATTGGGATATTATATAGAATTTCCTATTTCATTGATTTTCTCTAAATGTTTTAAAAAGGAAAGTAATGAAACATTGTTATGATATACAATGAATCTAGGATCTTCCACTCTATGATGTACTTGTGCACCAATGTTCATCAAACATACTCAATTATGCTTCACATTTTTCATTGCCAATTGTATTCATTTATATGGTAGTGTCCCAAAATTCAATGATCCAATACTAGTACTTGTTGATGAAGTTTTATGAAATATTGGACTCCATATATATAGTCTATAGAGGGAATTTAGACTCGGGCCTACATAGGTTATGATCCAATTATTTGATTATAAATTTTATTTATATTGAATTGTATAGTGTTTGGGATGATTTATTACACATCGACAAATAAAAGATGTTGTATACAGTTTATAAGTTACTATAGCCCTTCTTCCCATTGCCATATGGTTTTGGGATGGCATATATCCCCTTGGCTTATGAAGTGTATGCACCTCGTGTTCCTCGTTAATATGCTGACATTCACAATAAGTCAACCTAATTCAACATATAGCATATAACAAAAAAATGACAGTCGAGTTGGTTAAACGCACATATAGGGAAAATTGTTCATGCCGCTATATTATACTAGTATTCTAAATTCAACGAAATAATAGATTTTATATTATTGTGATTAAGACTTTAGCATCATTATACGTGTCGGTATTGCTATGTAATGCATGATAATATTAAGAGAAAGGAATAAACTAACTTCATCATGAAATCAAGCCAAGCTTGGGGCTTCCTCCTAAGAGCATTCACAACTGGTGCATACTCATGTGGTTCGATCCCATACTCACCCAATATCTCTTCAACCTCAGCAGCCTCTGCATTTTAATCCAACAAATTGCTTAATTATTCCATCTTCTAATCAATATTATGCCATTGTCATTAAATTTAGTATAACTAATTAAGTAAATCATTACATATATTGGGTGATATAGAAGTATACTTTCTCCAAACTATATAATTTTTCCTATTTGACTAAAAAAAATTCTCATAAAAATTAATTAAAAATAATAAACTCTAAAAGACAGAGTAATATACTTTAAAAAACACGCGTTTTTTAACTTTAAAATTAGTACCACAAAATCAATACTATCTAAAGATTTTTCTACATATATACATTTTACATAACATGCTTCAAATTGCAAATACATACACAACTTTAGTTAATCCAATTAAAAGTATCCATTTAAAATCATTTTTGACCGTATCTCCAAATTTAATGGTGGTCGTATTTCTCTAAAATAGCTTTATATTTTCAAAACATTTTAGTGATACACATAATAATAACTAATTAGTCTCAGAATCACAAATTATCTTTGTAATTAAAAATTTTTTATTCCACAATAAACATTTAATTTTCATTATCTATAGAAAATTTGACTTTTTATCAATTTGTATGAAATTATTAAAAAAAAATCCCCCACATAGTCCACCTGTATCAGGAACAGCAATAATCTCATCCTGTTCTCTTTTCAATTCCCTTGCATAATGATCTGCCTCACTCTTCGCCGCCAAATACCTTCAATCAAAATCCCAATATATAATAATCACTCTAATTAATCCAATAATTTAATAAAAAACAGAATTATATTAAAGAGTCAAGATTAAGGAAATCCAAATCTTTACTATAAAAAATATATATTAATTATTGTATTATTCATCATCCATGTTAAATGTCCCGCTCGAAAGTAAAATCTAGGTGAGAGAAGATAATGGACAATTCATATCATATTTTCTTCGTAGGAAATATTGCAGAAATACGGTCCATATTAATTATTATATTATTATTATATATAATAAAAATGTAGGATTCTATTCAATCGCAACCTTTTTGCGATGAAAATATTAATTTGCCATCTTTCTATCCTCCTAAATCCTATCTAGGGCGAAATTCACTGGAAGATGATAATGATGATCATATGTAATAAAAAACAGGAAACTACTTTATATAAAATTTGAAGAATTCAAGAATATTGAAACCCATGTAAAGGATTGATCAAAATTTAATTCTCAAATTTTTTAAATGACTTATGATTAAAGAATTTATTTCAAGAATATAATTCATCAAACCCATATAAAGATTTGACATAAAGACTATTCTCAAATTAATTTTGGTCATTATACACCATCATCCTACTCAATGTATCCCGCTCATAGAAAAACTATAATCAGGGTTTGAAGAGGTAAAAACGACGACAGCTCATACCATAAAGGAGAGTGGAGTCGACGACTCCCTCGACTCAAGAAAAATCTTCCATTATATATGATACCCGCCAAGGTAGGCTAATAAGCATATAAAAGTTGTACATATGTATGTAGCAATAGCAAATTTTAAAGGATAGAAAAAAAAATAAGATACCCGCCAAGGCCCATAGAAATGGCGCCGGCAGCGACTTCGGCAATGCCGGCAGTAAGGATGATAGAAGAAGAAGCATTGGCACCAGAAAGGCCAGCAGCAAGAGCAAATGGGACAGTAAGACCATCTGATACACCAATTATTATGTCACGGACAACTTCTCCGGCAGTGAAGTGTTTTTCTTTGTGTTCGTTTAAAAGGGTTGTCTTTTGGGTTTCTGATGTTGTAGTAAACGCCATTAGAGACAATATTAACTAGTCGATCCCTCTTTTATTTATTTGTGTATTTGTGTAAGTGAGTAAGTGAGCGAGTGAATTTAGTAAATTGGTTTGGACTTTGGAGTACTTGGAGGGTTTTTAAAGGAGGAGGAGTTTGAGAATATTCCCTCCGTTCTCTTTGATTTGTATTATAGAGAAAGATGATTATTTTAAAAAAAACAGTGATAAATAAAGAAAGAGTATAAATTATTTGAATGAAATTAAAAGAGTTTTAAAATGTATGGATGAGATTAAAAGAAAGTGGTAAGCTATTATCTAAAAATAAAATTAATGCAAATTAAGTGGGATGAACAAAAATAAAAAATGATGCAAATTCAATTGGATGGAAGGAGTATATAGAATCTTAATTTTATGAATAAAATTACAGTTTTAAAATTTAGTGTTTTAGCGAATTACAGTCTCAAAGCATCAAAGTTACAGCCTTCAGGCCAAATCACTGAATTTCGACTATTTTCGGGGTTGGAATTTTAGGTTAGGTGTTGGAATTCGGTAATTTGGCTTTAATGCTGTAGACATTGATACTTTGATGGTTGTAATTTGCAAAATACAATTCGCAAAAGTTCAAAACTTTAAGATTATAATTCGCAAATTACCATTTTTATTAAATATTTCCTCTGTTTTAAAATAGATTGACATTATTTATTCACCTCATTAATTTGTAATTTTTAGTCTAGAAGTTAAAACGTAGTCAAGTTACATTGTGTTGGATTCGTCTCAATACAAAGATCATTAATATGTACTTTTTATTTTTTTTATTATACATAATCAAAAATATTAAGGATCGAATTAAAGTATATTGGACTCTATAAAAAATCAAAAATTTTATAATTATTTTGTAACGAAGTAACTATTAAATATCAATTTTGTAAAGAAAAATAAGAGGGGATGTATATGTGATGAAATCAATGGATATAGATGGTAAGTGATTATCGAGATTTGATAGTAATTTTGTAATCAATAGTGGGATGGAATCTTTGTTGTTCAATGATGGGTTCACAAGATAAAATCATTACTTTAATAAAATCATTACTTTAATAAAATCATTACTTTTATTTAAAATTACTTTGAAGTATCAAAATTAAATTAATATTTGCGCGATTTGCTGATAATAAAATCAACTATTATTTATTTTAGAATAAATCCCTTTATTTGTTGAAATTAAATAATATTTATGTTTATTTAAAAATAAACAATATGTATAGTTATTTTCAGCGGATCGGGCAAAAGTTAATTTATTATTAATAACTTTCCTTTAAATTATTTAATGTTATTTAAATTTTTGATATGCATATAAAGATAATATCATAAATCATAAAAGGAATACAATTAGATATTAAGATTTGTATATCATACGTATATGTAGTAAATTATTATTTTTGATAGGAGCAACTCGATTAATTTATTGTAGTTTGAGTTATCCTGAAACTAACTAATTAGCATCATTTTTTTTGGTTATATGTAGTAAGTGAAATTTTGACTTGAGAAATATATATGAATTTTCATGCATTACATCTTGTAATAATAAGTTAATAACCATAACCATATTTTCCCAATTCCCTCTGTTTGAGTATTAAGTTCTATTTGTTTTGGACATTATTTATTAATTAATTTTAATTAATATTTAATTTTTATTTTATAAGCAAAAATATAAATAAGTAAGATTTGGTTTGATTCCTGTAAAGTTAAATTTATGAAGATTAACTTTTTATAACTTCTAATTAAGTATACTTATATATGTTAATGCTTGCCTTAGGTAATATGAAAAGACAAATAAAGATAACATTGTAGGGATTCTCTGGCCTATTTCCAAATAAAAATTAAAATAATTTTTTTTATGGAAATAGGGTGGCAAAGAAATCGGAAAAAGAGGGCTAATTGTTTATTCCCATGTTCGACAAGATTGATAATGTATTTCATTTTCGGTGTTCTATATGTGAGTTATATTTGAAATCTTTTCTTTTATGAAAAAGTTTTTAGTCTAATTAGTAAAAAAAAACAAATAAAATAATTTCTTTCGTCCATTAATTAAATGGAGAGTTGCAATAAGGTTAAAAGTCTCATAATATATATTGATTTTTCTAACATATGAACCTAATGCATAGATATAAATAATAAATTTTGTATTTATTTTAAAGTTAATATAAAATATATTCTAAAAAGGTAAATAAGATAATATTTTTAAAAAATTAAATTAAATTTCAAATAGTACTTATAAGTTGGAAAGAACTAATAAATATTTACCAAAATAACAAAATCAAAAATTAATAAATCTCGTATCAATTTTTAATTTGTTATTCAAAATATTCAAATAAAAAACATAACACTCGAAAATTTTTTTATTTATTATTGCGTGAGATATCAAATCAAATGATAAAACTTTGTGAATTTAAATGCTATAGTTCGTCCACCATAAGATGAACTTATATAATTTATTTCTTTATCTAATTGATCACCTTACTTAAAATTATAAATGATTATTTAACATTCTAAATATACATAAGTCAAATTAATAGAGATAGTCTCACTGTACCCCGTCCTATTAAAGAATATGTGTTGTAGTTCTTCTGGTTTACTTCTTACACAGCTTTTAAATATCAATATCTTTAAATACACATAATAAAAAATTATAAAAATAAATAATAAAAAAATATACAATTAGACGAATTTAGCGAGATCCACAAAAATATATTTTATCATCTAATATAAAATTATTAATCAAATTTATTTTCTTTAAGTAGAATATTCGTAATGGAAAAAAACATTAGAAGAATATAAACGTTAGGTTCCGTTCCCTTAATAATTTCAACTGTACGTTTAATCTTCCACCATTTAGTTCCTTCCTTTCCCTCAAATTTTCCACACTGTTCTTCCATCTTTCCAAGAGAGAGGGTTTTTTTTTTTTTTTTTTTTTTTTTCTTCTTACTCTTATTTGACTTGAATTTAATTGAATTTACTCCCAAAATCAATTTATTTCCTTACCAAATGGGTTTATTTGCTTGCTTTTTATCAATAATGAAACAAAGAATAATTTTCATTTCCTTAATTGAGCATTTAAGGCAATCCAAATATACCCTTGTCAGCAAAGCTTCCATCTTTGTCTTCCTTATCATGTCGTCTTCTTATCAACATTTTTCTTACAATCTTTGTCCAAGGAATTTCACAATGTAAGTTTATTTTACCCATTTTTGTTTGTTTATTTTTCTTTTATGAATTTGAATCTTAGTATAAAGCTTCAGTTTTTTTCTTTATTTTATTTTTATTCTGATGAATTTGGCACTTTTTATGTGAATTGATGAATTATTTATCTACATATACTTATAGCAATTTTGGGATTTTTGTTTTTTTTGCTAAGGCTTTACATGAGTAATTTTAACTTCATGATGAAATTTATAGATTTATTATGGTTTATTGCTAAAAATGATTTTTATTGCAACAAAAACCATTTTTGTTAATAAAATTTTGAAATATGATAAAAATTGGGTTTTGGATTTTTTGGAGGTGAACATCATCTCTATTTATGCTGGGTATTTTTAATACTCAGTTTTGTCTTTTTTTCTTTTTGACTTTTTAGAATATAATGCTTTATTTTGATAATTTATACTCCATATTGAAGCATGTACATCTACATCTGCAAATTATAAAAAGTTTGCTTTTAGGCGATTTAAACAAAATTCCAATTGACTATTTTTTCTTACACATTAGCCACAATTAGCCACAATATGTAAAATAAGGTTGAATGATGAATAGTATTAATAACCGCAATATAGCATGTATTTCGGTACGAAGGAAGTATGTACAAAAGTTGGTTCTTATGGGAAATTATATGTGTAGTGTTGTGTTTAAGGCTTTAAGCTGCTTTTTCAATGCAATTCAAATTGTTGTTTGAGAATTGAATCAATTGTAAACCTTTAGCAGTATACACTTATCAATATCATAGCCAATTGAGCAATTTTTGGGGATGTAGAATTTTATTTAGCGTCTAAATGGCATATATATTTAGGACTGTCAAATTTTGATCCGATCTGACCCATTGAGAGTTGAGACCCACCAATCCAACCCAATTATCTTAAGTTTGTCAAATTTTAAAGTTTTACATCAATATATTTTGAGTTTTAATCTACTATATTATTTATAATTTTTTTATATGAGTTTAATATTGCTCAATTATGAGTTGAAAAGTTTGTTTTGGACCAAATATAATAAAAAAGGTTTAATTTTTATATTTTAATGAAAAAATTACATGGTATTTTGAGTGAGTTTATTGTCAAACCCGATTCGACCGACCCGAAACTGACCAGGTCTACTTGTACAGTTATACCCTTAGAATCTCTAGATTATTGGTTGATACTTGATGTACCCTTGTCAACACATCGTAAAGGGTAACCTCACAACAAAGGCCACATTGTAAAGGTTTTACCAAAAAAGAAGCGAATTGATAACTTTATGCGTTGTAAAGGTGTATAAAATTAAAAACGTCGTTTTGAGGGATATATCATGCTTTGAGCGATATTTGGTGTTACAGTTACTGCATCATTTTAGTTACCTCATCAGCGTGAATGTTAGAGTGTTTTTGCACTATGGTTGACAAAGTTCAAGTGTTAACATTGTTCTTTGTATTTTTGTTCATGTAGAAATAGCTAATACAAGTGACATTTCTTGTTGGGAAAAGGAAGTTTGTAGGAGGTAACAGACTTTGGAAGAAAAAGGATGGCTTCTGTTTCTGATATATTGGTTTCTGCTGGTTTTAATCTTTTAAGTGCACTTGTGTTCTTGTTGGCATTTGCACTACTGAGGATCCAACCCTTCAATGATAGAGTTTACTTCCCAAAATGGTACCTTAAGGGCTTAAGAAACAGCCCACTTAACACAGGAGCTTTTGTGAGCAAATTTGTGAACTTGGACTTCAAGTCATATCTGAGATTCTTGAATTGGATGCCAGATGCTTTAAGAATGCCCGAATCAGAGCTTATTGATCATGCCGGATTGGATTCTGCTGTTTACTTAAGGATTTATTTGATAGGGTATGCTGTAATTTTAGATTTGTGACATATTTTGTTGCATTATGTCGTTTGTCGTCAAGGAACCAACTCAACCAAAAGCTTGAGCTGATGGTTGAGGCCCCGAGATATGTTATATACTCTAATATGACCTCTCACACAAGAGTTTTTTAGGCTAGAAGTGTGGATACGACACATGCCCTTCTTATATCTAACGTTAAATATTTCACTTTAAATGAGGGGTGGTTGAGATTCGAACCCGTGACCTCACACGAGAGCCCTTTGGGCTAGAAGTGTGTATACAAGTATACAACACATGCCCTTCTTATAACCAACGCTAAATATTCCTCTTCAAATGAGGGGTGATTGAAATTCGAACCCGTGACCTCTTGTCATGCTGACTTCTGTAACCATGTAAAGGAACCAACTCAACCAAAAGCTTAAGCTAATGATTGAGGCCCATGCTATGTTATATACTCTAACAGTTGTAGGAATAAACTTGAGTGACTCATTTCTCGAAAAATTCATGAGAGCATTTAAAATTATGATGTGTTTGGATAGCAATCGAGGAAAAGGAATGTGAGAGATGAGTATGAAAGGAAAGGGAAGGAAGAGGTGTGTTTATGTTTTTCTTTGACACTCCTTTAAACCTCAGAAGGCTTTGTTTTTTAAAAGGATTTGGCTAAATTAAACATATTAATCAATATTCTTATGCTTCCTTTCACTTCAACTCTTATCACTCAAAACATAATTCTTCTTTGTAAGTTGCTTTGGTTTGATCGAGACGTTGCAACAACATGTTGATAGTGATACAGTATATAACATATCTTTGGCCTCAACCATCGGCTTAAACTTTTGGTTGAGTACCCGAGATATGTCATATACTCTACCAGATAGGAGTTCGTATGTTCAGACAAGACATTTTAGATTAGCCTGTTAGCATGTCTTTAAATTTTTTATCTATAGTTAGAAATTCAGCAACTTCTGTTTATCAAATATGTTGATAACCCTGGACTCATGCATTCATGCTGCATTTTCTGTGTGAGGCCATACTAATGTTATGCTAATCTTGCTGTGTGTTGCTATCTTTAAGCAATCTATCTTTCCCATTTTGCAGACTAAAGATTTTTGTTCCTGTGACGGTGCTTTCTGCATTGGTTCTGATTCCTGTCAACTACACAAATGATACCTTGAAATTGTCCAAAACTACTTACAGTAGCATTGATAAGCTCTCGATTTCAAATATACCGCTTGAATCAAAAAGGTTCGAACCTCTCTTAAAATGTAGAACTTTTACTCTTTGAGATTAATATATATGTTACATTACCAAATACTCTTTGAGATTAGTACTTCAGTCACCACGAACAACAGAAAAGTGTAGCTCTCGGTTTCTGAATAAGATATCAATTGAAACCTACATTGATCAGGAAGGAGAACAGACGATATTTTGTTTCTAGTTTCACCCAACGTTCTGACAATCCCATACTTAGTAAGTGCCCTACAAGTCATCATTATCATCATACCCGGTATATTCCGATCTGAGGAGGGTTACAAGTTTCACCCAATTTTCTGACAATCCCATATTCCCATTATTAGTAAGTGCCCTACAAGTCATCCTCATCATCATACCCAGTATATCCCGCTTATAGAAGTTATGATCAGGGTTTGGGACGGGTTAGATGACGAAAGACCATACCATTTTCAAAAAAAAAAAAAAGAAAATTGTAGTCAGTGAGACCCTCGGCTCAATTATGCGAATCTTTTTTATTAGAATCCTTTTAATTTGTGTATTGAAAAACATCAAACGTGACATGAATGAGTGCCATGATCTTATAAATTCGAGGTCAACGATCCCCTCGCTTGCAGGGAGGATACAATATGTTCTGATGCCTTGACTATAGTGTTGAGACATGAGAGTAATTCCTTAAGAAATCATATCTTTTTTTGTTTATGTGGGCGACCATTGGATTTGATTTAATAACTCATATAGCCAACGTAAATCTTTTGGGATTAAGGCCTTGGCATTGTTGTCATCTCTTTTTTGTTGTGACCTTAAAATCCCTCCTTGATGATGTTGACTGTAGACTTGCATGAGCTTGCTCCTTTAGCTTCAATAGTTGGCAGCTAGGCATTAAAGTTCAACTTCTTCATTTGTATGTCCCTTATGGACTGTTCACCATGCTGCTGATTTTTTTTAACATTGTAGGTTTTGGGCTCATTTAGTAATGGAATATGCTTTCACATTTTGGGCATGCTTTATTCTTTATAGAGAATATGCAAATGTTGCAGCAATGCGGTTGCAATTCATGGCTGCAGAAAGACGTCGTCCTGATCAATTTTCTGTAAGATTATTAGTTGTCTTGTCTGGATACTGTTTCTGTTTTTTCTTTGCTTTTTATTGATGTGGATTACATGAAAGATTTCTTGAATAAGATGGTAGAAAACTAGACTTGCGAGATTGAGTGAAGAATATTTTACAATTCCCGTTTAGTTCTTCTGTTGGGATGGTTATCCGCATCGATGAATTAAAGATGATGTGCAAACTTCATAAGTCACTAGAGCCTTTCCTCGTATTGCCATATGGTTTTGAGATGATATATATCTTCTTGGCTTATACAGTGTGTGCACCTCGTGTTTCCCCGATAATTTGTTGGCATTTACAATAACTTTCATGTTTAGTTCTTCACATATCTTCATCACTCGATTGAATGCTGCTAGCTTTCTGTTTCTGCTCGTACTATCTTAAATTTTGTATCATCAGGTCCTGGTACGAAATGTTCCCCCGGATGCATATGAATCCATTAGTGAGCTTGTGGAGCACTTTTGCCTAGTCAATCATCCTGATCATTATCTCACACATCAGGTCTGGCATGCATTCTTGATCACATCATATGTTATGTAAATGTGGATTTTGATTTATGATATCTGTGAGATCAAAGGGGTTTCCTTGACCTCCCTCGATTTAGAAATAATAGTCAAACAAACGATTTTACAATTTTTCGACGAAAGTTCAATGCTAACCTAAAATAGAATGGTTACCAATGGATTTAAAAAGTCTCCAAGAAAGGTGGAGACAGGACGGGAAGGAAACAACTACAATCCTCCGTTTTTTGTAATAGCTACACGTCTCTCAAAAAGCTCTCACATAAAAAGGAGAAGTGTAACCATTAAAAAGAAACAGAATATAGTTTTACAACTGCGAGGGGTTGCAAGCATCTGATTGTTTTGGTCTAGGATTTCGAGCAAATGTATCTTCTTGATGGATTCTCATAAAACCAGCTCATATTAAGCAACTGTGACAAATATTAATGCGATTTCAGGTGGTTTACAATGCAAACAAGCTGGCAGATTTAGTTGAAGAGAAGAAAAAGAAGGAAAATTGGCTTGATTACTATGAACTAAAGTTTTCTAGAAAGCCCGATCAAAGGCCCATGACTAAGGTAATTTCCTGCAATGAATTCTACAAATGGGCACTCCTAGAGCTAAATGTATCCGCTCACAAAAGAAATATTGGATTCTAGGGATGAAGATGTTGGGATGGTTTATCACATATTGATGAATTAAATATATTGTGCACACTTTACAAGTCATTAGAGTCCTTCCTCCCATTGCCATATGGTTTTGGGATAGTATTGTCAAGGGACCAACTGAACCAAAAGCTTAAGCTGATGGTTGAGGCCCCAGGATATGTTATATACTCTAACACATCCCCTCATACGAGAGCCCATTGGGGTAGAAGTGTAGATGCAACACAGGCCCTCATCAAACCTAGTGCGAAATATTCCACCTGAATTTGAGGGGTGGTTGAGATTCAAATCTGTGACCTTTGCACTGGCTTCAAACCTGTGAACTCTAACAAGTATCTCCTTGACTTATAAAGTGCATCTCGAGTTTTCCCGATAATATGTTGGCAATCACAATAAGTCCAGCCTAATTTAACAGAAGAGGGGAGACTTCAGGTTTGTGTAATACATATATAATGCTTATCCTTTTGCTAAATATTGCAGACAGGATTTCTTGGCTTATGCGGACAGGAAGTTGATGCCATAAACTATTATGCTGCTGAAATCGAGAGACTGACAAAAGAAGTGAGTACCACATTCTAGCCTTTTTGGGTTATTGTTTGTCTAATATGTATGATCTATTGAGACTAGAAAAGAGATTATAATACTTTTTTAGTAGTTACAAAATGGTTTCATGCTTCACTTGATTAGAAAGTAATGTCTATGAGAAGAAGTTTGAGAACTAAACCAGGAGTCTCTGTGCTAGAATATGCTATAAATTCTGGTGGGTTATGTGCAGGAAATGGCAATTAGTAAACTGCACTTGTTTTTCTAAATTTGGTTACATTGTAAACGATGCCAAATTTTGTTGAAGGCTAAAATGTTAAGGTGCAACAAAATTTCATCCGGAAATCATGCACAAAGAAGGCAACATTGCATCGCATCACATCAGTCGTGTCTGTGTTTTAAAAGTTTTCAAAAGAAACAAACCAATATTTCCCGTGTTGTGAATGGTTAAAAAAGTGCATTTTGGGCCGTGCCGAGGGATATCTCAAACCTCAGCCGATATTTGGCAATACAATAACCGCATCACTCTTATACCTGTATCATCATGTCCATTATTGCAATCACCATTGTGCCCACATTTTTGCACTATGTTGGAAGCTCTATCATGATTGCTAGTAGTGTTGGTCAGTGTAACATGATTTGTCTGTTAGTTCGATTTTTGGATTTGCGATTTGCTCAAAATGACCCTAAAATAGCTCATAAATCGTTTTTTTTTTATTCGTGATTCGCAAGGAGATTAGTTAATCACGAGAAAGTGGTGCTGGTTGATGCTTTTTGCAGGAATACCCTACTGCATAAGCTGCTTTCAAATAACTATTTGTTTTAAGACCCTTTTCCTACCAGTTTTTGAGTTGAACTCATGGATTATACTGATTTTCTTTAAATACTTGCAGATTGCTGAGGAAAAAGAGAGAGTTAAACAAGATTCAAAGTCTATCATGCCTGCTGCTTTTGTCTCTTTTAAGACGCGCTGGGGTGCTGCTGTTTGTGCACAGACTCAGCAAACAAGAAACCCAACTATATGGTTGACGGGATGGGCCCCAGAGCCGCGTGATGTATATTGGCCGAACTTGGCCATTCCTTATGTTCATCTCAGCATTCGAAAGCTGATAATGTCTGTCGCATTCTTCTTTCTGACCTTTTTCTTCATTATCCCTATCGCCTTTGTACAATCACTTGCAAGCATCGAGGGGATACAGAGATATGCTCCTTTTATAAAGCCTCTCATGGAAATGTAAGTCGGCTTGTTCTATCATAACTCATAAAATTATGCGTGTTTTTTATTTATGTGCAGTTGCGAATGATATTTGATACCAAGGGTCAATCGGAAAAAATCTTTTTGTTATCACCAGCAAGAGTAAGGTTATGTACATCTGACCCCACCCCAAACCACGCCTACGTGGAGCCATTTAATAACAATGAGTTTGTTTCCAGTATACCCTTTATCGCAAAACGCATTTGTGCCTTTCCTCGCTTGAACCTTGCTCGCCTTTAAGATAGTTGCAATTTCCTATAAATAAAGAGTGCATGGTTGTTGTGTGTTTATTTGTGAATTACCATTATTTTGATTAGGCAAGTATTCATAATGCAGGAAATTTATCAAATCTTTCCTTCAAGGTTTCTTACCGGGACTTGCATTGAAGCTTTTCCTGATCTTCTTGCCCGCAATATTGATGATGATGTCCAAATTTGAAGGTTTTGAATCGCTTTCATCTCTAGAAAGGAGATCAGCTTCACGATATTACATGTTCAATTTTGTCAATGTTTTCCTTGGAAGTGTTGTAACTGGAACTGCAATCGAACAACTCAAAACATTTCTCAATCAGCCGCCATCTAAGTAAGTGATAAAGTATATAACATATATCCAGGTCTCCACCATCAGCTTAAGCTTTTTGGTTGAGTTGATTCTTTAACATTGTATCATAAGCTCAGGTTAGGGGTTCAAATCCCGTCCACTCTCCTTTCAACTGTAATTATTAGTGCCAAGTATAAGGGAGACTTGTACCTACGCCAATGTTACTCAGACTCTTCATTTTGCTTCACGTACCCATGTCCGATCCTTGATGCTCGGACACTGGTATGGCACTTAGAAACTTCATTTCAGACATAAAAATTGAATATTTAGACGTATCCGACACTTGAACACGTACCATTATCCGACATCAGTATGAGTCCAAATAACATAGACCCACGTTTTTAGTCTAAAGGGTTTTTCGTGTGAGGGGGCGTGATAGAGTTTATAACATATATTAGAGCCTCAAACCATTGGTGTAAGTTTAGCCTTCGTGTAATGTGATATTATTGTTTGTCAGGATCTTCGAGATCATTGGAATGTCGATTCCGATGAAGGCGACATTCTTCATAACTTACATTATGGTTGACGGATGGGCTGGCGTTGCCGGTGAGATTCTGAGAGTAAAACCCTTGATTATATACCATTTGAAGAACTGGTTCTTGGTGAAGACCGAGAAGGATAGGGAGGCAGCAATGGATGCAGGAAGCATCGGGTTTAACACCGGGGAACCTCAAATACAATTGTATATATTGCTAGGCCTTGCTTATGCTGTAGTCACTCCAATTCTACTGCCGTTCATTTTGGTCTTCTTCGGCTTCTCTTATCTTGTGTATCGACATCAGGTGAATCTTTGTAAATTCGAATGAAAACAAGTTATTAACAGTTGATCGAACTTAAGTGCTTGGTTGCGTGATGCAGATCATAAACGTTTACAATCAAGAGTATGAAAGTGCTGCGGCTTTCTGGCCAGCTGTCCATGGACGGATTGTCACTGCAATGGTTTTCTCGCAGTTGCTTCTAATGGGATTGTTGAGCACAAAGAAGGCTGCTTCGTCAACGCCATTTCTCATCGCCCTTCCGATTCTTACGATTTGGTTCCACAGGTTCTGCAAGGGCCGTTTTGAGCCGGCATTCAAAACTTATCCTCTACAGGTCGGTCAGAAATCTATTCTAATCAAATGTTCCAATTATAATACACAAACTTCTAATCAAAAAACGAAAGTCATCAAGTAATATGTTTCGATCTTCAATATAAATTATAAACTATGAATAATTGATTTTATACATAGGGGCGAATCCAGAAAAAATTTATTATCTGCGCGAATATTATATGACCTCTCATTGGCTGTATTTATACATGTATTTATTTGTGGTAATATGTGTCTCCATGGGATATTCAGGAGGCAATGATGAAAGATACAGTAGAACGTGCTAGAGATCCAAACTTCAACTTAAAAGGATACCTTCAAAATGCTTATATTCATCCGGTGTTTAAAGATGACGATGATGAAGATGATGTTTTCCAAAACAAATTGGAGACGGAGACAAAGCTTGTTCCAACGAAACGCCAGTCTAGACGAAACACTCCGGTGCCTAGCAAAATGAGCAATGCATCTTCTTCGCCTTCTCAAACTTAACATATCGACCTATGAAAACGTATACATGTGAGATCTCTTGCGAGAAAAAGGAGCTAGTTCAACCCAAAAGTCGCGGTGTACTAGGAAAATGAACATGTCTTTCTCTCGTGTGTAAAGGATAAATGAGTTAGTTTCGGTATGCATGTAAATTATTTCAAGTTCTAATCTATAAATGTCCCTCGAGCTGGTAGTTTTATGCAAATGTTTTTTGATTCGTTTTGGTTGCCACTTACTGACTTACATCTAGGATTGAGCTTACTAAACAATTATGCTAATGAGTGTTTCGGTGGGATCATAGTGTAAAAATAAGGCTGCATTGCGTTGCATCTATCGCGTTGTAAAGGTTTTCAAAATAAACGAGTCAATTTCTCGAGATGTAAAGGTGTAAAATATTTACATTTTTACATTATATGTGGGACGCATTTTTTATTTATTCTCAATCTATCTATAAATTAAAACACAGTCAAGTAAAACATTGTTTGATTCATTTCAATATAATTTATTCTCAGTTTATTAATAATAACTTTCATAACTCTTATAAATTTGTAAATAGAAGTTGATAACTTTAATATTAAAATTGATCACATTTAGATCAAAGTAGAAATTTTTTATTGATTTCTTTTCAAAATTATAGATGATCATTTAGTTGATCACTTTAAGGTTAGGATTGGTCATTTTAATGTCAAAATTTATAGACTTTAAGATAATTAATTCATTTTGAGGTTATAAACTTGTGAAGAAGAAATTGATCATTATAATGTCAAAATTGATCACTTTTAGGTCAAAGTTAAAAATTTTATTTTAATTGATAAATTTAAGGTTCACTTTAAGTTGAAGTTAATCCCTTTAATATCAGAATTGATACTTTTAAGATTAAAATTGAATTTTAATTTTTAAATCTAAGGCTATATTTATTTTTCAATTTTTGACTTTTAAGCCGGTCCATATTGACGGTCTGAATACATAAATATCTCTCACAAGTTTTTATGTTGCCCAAAATATAGCACTTGCTCTCTAATTAAGACAAGATCGACTTAACAATAGAAATGTCGCACTTGCTCTCTAATTAAGACAAGATCGAGTTAACAATAGAAATGTCGAACCAAAACTCTTAACTCGGGCCTCTTTGTTTTTATTTAACCGAGTCCGGCCCATGTTAATATATACTTCTGCAATCCAATCATCAAATAGAAACCCTAGTTCCCCCATTTCAATCTTCTACTCCGAAAAAACCCTACTTTCCTTCAGTTCTTCAACTCTGAAATCATGGGTGCGCTCTCTCTCTCGTCCTCCATTACAGTTCCTGTTAATCTAATCTTTTTCTTATAATCATCAATATCTTGATTCATTCTGATTTGTGTTTGTTATTTTCAATAGGGGCATATGCTTATATGCAAGAGTTATGGAGGAGGAAACAATCAGATGTGCTAAGGTTCACCCAAAGAGTTAGGTGCTGGGAATATCGTCAACTTCCTTCCATTGTTCGTGTTACTCATCCTACTCGCCCCGATAAAGCTCGCCGCCTTGGTTACAAGGCCAAACAGGTATCTTTGAAATGGGAATATTGATTATTTGTTTTCCCATTCGTTTGATGAATTGTTACATTCATCTAAATTAATTACTGTTGTTTTATTCAGTTTTTACACATAAGTTTAGTTTGAAATGAATATATTTCTTTATCGTTTTTGAGAGGAAAATATGTTCATAATTCTCTTGGCCTTTTTTATGGGTTACTGAATAAATTCCGTGTACCTTTTCATTTTGTAAATGTTGTATTGGTTGAAATGAGATTTTTTTTGGGTCATATTTTTGGATGAAATAGATATGGTTATGTTATTTTTTTCATTTGTTTTTTCGGTAATTGATTATTTTTTAGAATGATGGTTTGTTATTGGTTGTACACTTGTACTAATGTATTGTGTGGATTAATTTATTAATAAATTAAAATGTATGTAATGTTGGATTTATTATTCAATCAGGAAAATTGAAGTGAATTCCAATATAAATTTGTTCTCAGCTGCATTGTTGCAACTTGCAATCTTCTTGGGTTTGGCTTTCAATAAATGGATGCCTTTTGTTAACTTGAAATTTTAGTGATCTGTTTGTTTTTACCAGATTGCTTTAGAGAAATTTGTTTGTTCTCAGCTGCATTTTGTAGACATTATCATAGTTTAGAGTAAACTCTGTTATTAATATGTTTTGTGAGTGCGTATGATGGTATCCAAGAAAACACTTGGGTTTGCCCGCACTTCTATTTGATTTAGTGTATGTTTCTTCTCTGTAATGGAGTTTAATTGGTTTTTGACGAAATTTCCCTCAATGCATTGTATATTGGATCAATATGTCAAATTTTAAGATTTCAGCTTGAAGTTTGTAAAAGCCCGTTTTAAGCTATATTTGTGGCCCCTAATTATAATAGTAGGTGTGTTGTTTATCAGTGGTGGCTCCTTGATATATATCATTAATGTATGTAATTGGGGATTACTTGTGCTGGTGATCATGAACAGTTTATTGGGTTATCTCCTTTAATTTATATATTTTATACTAAGGTGCAGATTAGGGTAATTGTTAAAGATGGTTTATTGTCATGTTTTGTTACTTTGCTCTCCGGCAATTGTAGCATAATGGGAAAGAATTCTCATTGAAGCTTCATGGTCAATAATTGGATCCATTCCTTTTTTTGCTGATTATGTGTATGTTTCAAAGTTGCCTGAAAGATTATTTGTTGTCGTAACACTTATGTTTTCCAATTTTAGGGCTTTGTCATTTACCGTGTCCGTGTCAGGAGAGGTGGACGTAAAAGGCCAGTTCCAAAGGGTATTGTCTATGGTAAGCCTACAAACCAGGGTGTTACTCAGCTGAAATTCCAGCGTAGCAAGAGGTCAGTTGCTGAAGAGCGTGCTGGGCGCAAGTTGGGTGGCCTCAGAGTTTTAAATTCATACTGGATCAATGAGGTTTGCTCTAACTCAATCTTTTTCTGGGATTTTACTGCGATTATAGCTGTTATTGTTTTATTAAATTTACTAGCAAATTGTGTATGCCAATTTTTGGCTGACTTTAGGATGCAGTTATGATCTTTTTGGATTTCTTGTTTACCTTGTTTCAATCATGATTTGAAGTGCAATAACTACTCCCTTTTTCCCCTTGAATTTGCTCTTTGCATCTTTGTGATGGCTCTAAGCCAAAGGGTAATTTAATTGAATTACAGGACATGTTTAAATTTACGGACATGTTTAGTTTTATGGAGTAGTTATTCTGTAAATCATAGAGTAGGTCTCGTGACAATGTTTGATAGATTTAGCTGATGGGTCAGTTGGGCTGGGTTGGGTTGGGTAATTTAATTGAAGTACAGGACACATTTAATTTTACGTACATGTTTCGTTTTACTAGATGTTACTGGGCTTTTAATTTTTCACTTAGACTTGGATGGGTAATGATTGCATTGGGTTCTCTGGTTAGATGCATTCTCATGTAATTTCTAGCTGTGGGATCAGGTTTGGGTAGTTCAATTTCAAATTTCTGTTGGATGGTGCAAAATTTAACTTGTCAGTGAGCTTTCGAGTTCTTTGTATTGATGAAAGCGTTGATAATGTTACTCCTGTTGAGAATTGAGACTTGTGTCACGGTGAGCAAGTATCACTTCCTGCAGGTGCTAGGCCTTCTCCTTCCAGCCTACCCGCTGATAAAAAAATGTTTTTGTTTCCACCGCAGGATTCTACATACAAATATTTTGAGGTAATCCTTGTCGACGCAGCTCACAATGCCATCCGTAATGACCCAAGGGTCAACTGGATCTGCAATCCAGTACATAAACACAGAGAGCTTCGTGGTCTCACATCTGCTGGAAAGAAGTTCAGAGGTCTTCGTGGAAAGGGTCACCGCAACCACAAAGCAAGGCCCTCTCGCCGTGCAACCTGGAAGAGGAACCAGACTGTCTCCTTGCGCCGTTACCGATGATTTTGATCATCCTCATAAGCCATTTCTTACCATATGTCAGATTTTATTTGAACGGTTATTACTGGCTAGCGACTTTAAATTTACGTATTTCTAAGGTTGAGACTTTGTATCGAAATTTGAATTTTTTAGTGAATCGTACTTTTGCAGTTTTGCTCATTTGGTAGAATGGTTGCGCTTTTTCTTGTCGATCACTTGGTCGCGTTTCGACGTTTGCCATTTTGTAGTTGGATTATTCCTACTAGTTGAATAAGTACTTCTGGGAAGATACACCTGAATTCATGAATTTCTTTTCACTAACATCTAAATCTTCCAACGTGACTTTTAACTTGGTTTCAGAGATTAATTACGCCTTGTTTTGTTGCCAGTAACAAATTCTCAACTGGAGTTTGTTCAGGTAGCCGAGAGACTCTTTTATCTTTTATGGGATGATTTGTTGTCTTCTTTTTCTTTTTAAGACTTAATTATATATTCTATAAGCAAAATACACTAGAGACGATGATGAATTATGTATTTTATAAAAGGGTCAAAACTCTTTTGAGTGTCTGTGTTTGTTTGGCAGCTATGTTTAAAATATAAAAAAACACAATTTTAAATTAGGAAAATTGTCAAAAAGTACTTAATAAATTTATTTTTTTTTCTAAAAAGTACCAAATAAAAAAAGTTTTGCCAAAAATACCTATAAAAATTTTTCTTTTTCAAAGGGTACCAAGTGACGGTTTTCTTTAGTTGACCGTTAAATATAACGGTTGACTGGTCAAAATTGAAAATTCTTTTTCTTCATCTTCAATTTTTTTCCCAATTTAAGTTTGATTTTGAATAAAAAGTAGAGGAAGAAGATAGTGAGGAAATTAAATTGGAAGAGAAATTGAAGATGATGAAGAAGAATTTTCGATTTTGATTAGTCAACCGTTATATTTGACGGCCAATTGAAAAAAATGTTAATTGATACTCTTTGGAAAAGAAAAAATTTTGTAAGGTATTTTTTGACAAAACTTTTTTTATTAGATACTTTTTGAAAAAAAAAATTTAATTAAAAATTCTTCTTGCTCATCTTCAAATTCTTTTTCAATTTAATTTTCTCATTGTCTTCTTCCTTTGCTTTTTACTTAAAATTGAAGTTAAATTGGAAAAGAAATTGAAAACGAGGAAAAAGAATTTTCGATTTTGACCAGTCAACCGTTATATTTAACGGTCAACTGAAGGAAAACGTCACTTGGTACCCTTTGGAAAAGAAAAAATTTTGTTAGGTATTTTGGCAAAAAAAAATTTATAAGATATTTTTTGGAAAAAAAAATTTATTAGGTATTTTTTGACAATTTTCCCTATATTTTATAAAAAACAAAAATATTTATATCTTTTTAAAAGTTCAATTATAATATTTATACTCATGGAAAATACAAATTTTAAACTATCCGACTCAAAACGAATCCGATTTGATAGATACTTTTAACATGAATTTTTGAAGTACTAACAAAACATGTGCAAACTAGTAAAACTAAAAACTAAACTAAACAAGTGTCAAGCGGAACCAACGCGAGACTTTCAAGCGTGACTTTGTGTTTTCAGTTATTCTTATAAGAGACTATCTCTTAAAGAGACGATCTCAAAATAAGAAGCCCACATTATTTTCTTTTTAATTTGTATTAATTAGGCTATTCAGCCGATATAACTAATGCTTCTCTCGGAGAGACGATCTCTCACAACAATTTGTGTTGTGTTTTAAGTCTAGTCAAGTAGTCATTATCCTTGGACTATTTTAGTTTTTAGTTGGTCTTGTATGAAACTTCTTACCATAAGACGGATATGTATAATTAGCTTATTTCTATAATGAATCATTTTAAAACTATAAGTGATTGCTTTAACGCACTAAAGGATCAGTCCAATAGAGTTGGTCTCACAGTGATACCGTCTCATTTAAGAATTTGTGTTCAATTTTTAATCCATTTTACAAGTTTTCTTTCTAACCTTCTTGATTGATTTCCCTCTTTTATTATTCATCTCATTTTGTATGAGATTTAATCATTATAAAATGGACTTATATAGTTAGTCTATTTTTTTAAATAATCATTTTAAAATTCTAAATAATTAGACTAAAATACACGCATTAATCCAATAGAAAAATATAACCATCAGACCATATTATATTGTAACCACATTATTTAACATATCCAATAAAATCTTATAAAATCAAAAAAGATTTATTTTTCTATATCATCATAAAAAAAGAGAATTAAAAAAACATTCGACTTCATCATTTACTATCACGCACTAAAACAGCCTTAAAAGTATAGTTTTACTTTATTTTTTGAATTATAAGATTATAAAATAATTCATTTATTTTATAATGATATAGAAAAATAAATCTAATTGATTACGCTGAGCAAAAAGCGTAAAGATTACAAAAAAATTTCGCTGTTGTAAACCATATAGAAAAATTGAAAGGTCAAGATCACCACGTGGATTAAAAAAAATTGTCTACCGCGTGAAAAAGCCAAAATTTCAAGGTTACACGTGAAATTATCGGCTTAATATTTGGATTTTTATACCTCATAAAGAAACACTTTTCACTTAGAGCATGTCTTGTGAGAGACCGACTTACCATAAAATCAATGGCCCAATTGATCAAATTATA
This sequence comes from Amaranthus tricolor, assembly GCF_026212465.1. NCBI lineage: Eukaryota > Viridiplantae > Streptophyta > Magnoliopsida > Caryophyllales > Amaranthaceae > Amaranthus > Amaranthus tricolor. The sequence goes on from NC_080055.1 coordinate 27,970,497, forward strand.
ATTTTTTATAATACGCGATCAATAATCGATCAATTTAAGGTCATATTTGATCACTTGAAGGTCAAAATTAATTTCTTTTAAAAGTTATAATTGATCATTTGATTGATCACTTTATATATAACTATCATTTTAAGACTTGAATTGATTACTTTAATGTTGAAATTGAAGACTGTAAAATATTAAAACCATTCAAGGTTATAAACTTGTAAGTAGAAATTAAATTACTTTAATGTCAAAATTAATCTCTTTTACATCAAAATTAAATATTTTATTGATTTCATTTAAAATTTAAAATTGACCATTTTATTGATCACTCTATATAGAATTAATTGCTTTAACGCAAAATTAAAGATTTATAAATTAATCATTAAAGGTTATAAACTTGTTAGTAAAATTGATCACAATAAAATAATTGATCTATTTAAGGTTATAAATTTGTTAGTAGAAATTAATCACTTTTAAGTTAAAATAAAAAATTTTTATTTAAATATTTTAATTAAGGTTTACTTTAAATTGAAATTAATCACTTTAATGTAAAAAAACTGATAAAGGTCAAAATTGAATAGGAGTATTTTACTAAAAAAAATTTTAATTTTGAAGCATTTTTATTTTAAATTTTTTTGCTTTGGCTTTGTTATTTTAAGGTCTCTCACGTTTTTGGGTTCACTTATTCTTTAGCTACCATTTCTCTCATGCATTAAAATTCTGTAAGTTTTCTCTCCATCCTCTTTTTTCTTTCGCTAAATATTAATTACGCTTGAAATTAATCGATTTATCTGATGATAATTCAATTGAGGGCTTGATTTGATCTTGCTTTTTTTTTTCTTGGTGATTTTATAATCATTTTCCTATAAATAGTTATTGGAAATTATCAATAATAAATTAATCTTTAATCTGTTAAAAAAAATCATCTTATTTTTTATTATAAAATTTATTCACATTTAGGATATATTTCCTTTGTATAATTTTAGTAGAATTAATTGGGATGATCAGCAAAATTTGTTTTAATTAATTGAAGATAACAGATTTTGTCCCTTTTCTTTTGCATTTTAGAGGAGATAAATCTTAAATTAGGTTTTTGAAATTTGAAATATATGTTAAAAAGAATATACTCGAATTTTGTTAGATTTGTTATAGTTTTTTAATATATTGCTTTAATAATTTTTAATGATCCATGAAATTTAAAATTTGCTTTAAAATGCGCCGAAAAAATAAAAAAAATGTAAAAAAAAATAGTTAGTGTTAAATCAAGTTGAATTTATTGTGAATGCCAACATATTAACGGGAAGGCACTAAGTGCACACACTTCATAAGCTGAGGAGATATATAACATCTCAAAACCACGTAGCAATGGGAAGAAGAATTCCAATAACTTATAAAGTGTACACTTCATGTTTAATTTGTCGATGTGGAATAACTTATCCTAATAGTATGTTTTGTGAGAGACCGTTTTTCAAAGAGATGACTACAAAACAAGAAGCCCGCATTGTAATTTTCTGGTTAATTTGTATTAATTATGCTACTTAACCCATAAAACTAATGTGTCTCTCGGAGAGCCCGTCTCTCACAATACAACAATTTGTAACAGAAAAAAAAATAACGTTTATTTTTTTTAAAAAAATTAATTAAATCTATTTTTAAAAATTTAATAATAATAATTTTAACGGGACTTTTGACTAGTAACTAATTATCTAAATTAGTGCAAAAAAAATTTAGTAAAACTAGAAACTAAGTAAAACAGTGTCAAGCGGAACCAACGGCGCGAGACTTTCCTGTGTGCTTTTGTGTTTTAAGTCTAGTCAATGTCTTTGGACTATTTTAATATTTAATTCTATATATAGTTTTCTTTAGAACCTTCTTAATTGCTTTATTTTTTAAATGACATGTTATGTAAAATACTTCTATTATTTGTTAGATGTATATAATTATATATTTATGTGATGTTATTTGATTTATAATCTATCAAGTCGTTGTATTTTTTACTTTTTCTATTTTATTGTAATTAACTTGTACCTAAGGATAGTTTCACACGTTTCAATGCACTAATTTAATTGTTAATATTTCTAATTATACCCATCGAAAAATTATAGATACTAAAAATTAATAAAATTCACATATAAATAGTATCAAATTATCCAGGGGTGCAACTAAAAAATAAAAGTATATATGACCATATCTTTAATGCACCCACTACCTACATCATAGAAACACATCCAATAGTATCTTATAAAATCAAAAAGATTTATTTTTCTATATCATCATAAAAAGAAGAATTAAAAAAGAATCTTAACTTTATCATTTATTATCACTGAAACAATGTAGAAGTATAATTTTTTTTTAAAAAAAGTTTTGGACTATAAGTTAGAAGGAAATGAAAAAATTAGACGAGAAAAAAATTGAATTCTTGAATCTTAATAATGTAGGAGTATAATAACAATATTAAAGAATATAAATTTAAAACTATAAAATAATTCATTTATTTATACAATTAAAAAAGTAAATCAGTTAATTCAGTTGAATTATTCCCAATATATAATTATACTATAAATTTTTTTACTTTATAGTACTAAATAGTAATTATTACCCTAAATAAAAGGCTTATAATTTTTTATCATAATAATCCCGTTTTTTAATGGATCTTTTTATATTTTATTGCATTTCATAAAAATACACTTTTCAGTTTTCGCTTAATCTTTACCTACCTTTTTCTCTCTTACATTAAAATTCTGTAAGTTTTCTCTGCAATCCTTTTTTTTTTTTGTTTCATTCACTAAATTTTAATTGCGCTTGATTTTATCGAGTTATCTGATGATGATTCAATATTGAGGGCTTGATTTGATCTTTTTTTTTGTTGGTGGGTTTTATTGACTGTAAATCATTTTCAATTTATTCTGTTTATTTATCCGTGTTTTTTCGATTACAATGTTGTAATCCTAACTGAACTCATTCAAATTTAGGGTTTAATCTGTTATGAAATGAATTAGGTTAGATTTTATATTGCTTAATATTTTTTTGAATTGGTCGTATGAATCTTGTATTTTGTTGACAGTAACTGCATTCTTATTCCGGTAATCGGTATGAAGAATTGGGGATGGGGATAAATTGTTTCCTTGGAAATTAGTCATTTTTGGTTTTATGTGATTTGATTAGTTTACTGAATTAACAATTCGTGACTTTTTCAGAGAAAATGGCGGGTTTAGTTGCGAATAATCGTCACCTGAATATGCAAAAGGGGGTTATAAATTCATTTGATTTCTCCATGAAACGGAAGCTAGGAGAATTTTTACAACCAGAAGTCGAACAAAATAAAGAAATTCATGATAAAGAAGATTGTGCCCTAAAGCATCGTCGTGTTTCTAATTTGGTTGAAGATTCTTGGTCTGATAGTTCAGAGGAAGGTAATTGTGAAATAGATGACGAGACAGACGACATGGATTATGAGATCTCGAAGGTTAAAAGGAGTAAACCAAAGAGTAATCTGGCAAAAAAGAAGAAAAGCAACAGATCAGTGGCTATGAAAACTATCATTGTGGGCAAAACTAAGCATTTTGAGCCTAATAATTGTGTAAATGTGGTTGATCGTACGAGTGAACCATCTCCTTCCTTTCAACTGATTTCTTCCTCTCAAACCTCAACCAATTCTTCATCGAGCACTGATTGTGATGATAAATGGGCGGAAATCTCGACCAACAAATTAATGGTAAGGATTCGTGTCATTACAATCTCAAGTTAAGCCCTGTATGAGTGTATTTTGAATTGAACTGATAATATGCTTTAATTTGGTGACAGAGAAAACAAAAAAAGCAGTTCAATTGTCATCAGTGCAGGAAAAGTGATAGACGTGCTGTTATTCCATGCCTCAAGTGTTACATGCAATATTGTTTAAGATGTGTTAACCAGTGGTATGCAATTTGAGTCTGATTGCATTTTTGTATTTCATTCCTAATCAGCAAGAGTAAGGTTTTGTAATCCATTAATGGGGGTAATGGAATGTTGTGTTCTTTTTAAACTTTTGTTGATTATATAGGTATCCTGAATTATCTGAGGAGGATATAGCACAAGCCTGCCCGTTCTGTCGAAACATTTGTAATTGTTATCAGTGTCTGCATTCAGCAGATATAGTCAAGGTCAGTATCTTTGGTTGTGTGTTCTTAATCTAATTGTCGATTAGTCTAACTTTTGCCATTTTGATATCAGATACCAACGGGACAAGTCCTCCCACGAGATGAGGAAGAACAACTCACTTATCTGGTTGAATCATTGTTGCCATTCATAAGACAGATAAATGTTGAGCAGTTTCGAGAATTAGAGCTCGAATCTAACATATTAGGTGTGCATTTTATACAATTTATTGGTACTTGTTGGTCTTTATTTAACTTCCATTGTTCCCAAACGGCAACTACAATGCTTTCTTTTATGTGTAGGTGTTATCGTGAGCGAAGATCGCATACAAGAGACATCGTGCACTGACGATGAGCGTGTTTACTGGTACATTCATTTTTCAATTATATTGATACAATTTTCCCTTCTTCATTTTGTAAAGTCATTCGTCGAATTCTAGATCTAAATTCCGTTGCTGCCTTTGCAGTAATCAATGTGCAACTTCGATATTTGATCTTCATAGAAGTTGTCCGAAGTGTTGTTATGAGTTGTGCTTGAGTTGTTGTCAAGAGATTCGTCAAGGGAAGCTCTTAGGGGGTCCTGAAATAGTTCCACATCAATATACTTCAAGGGATTTTGATTACATGCATGGTGAAGATCCTATACCAAGTTGTTCGCCCCGTTCTACTGAATCTGTCAGTGCACCAAGTTTATGGATCGCTAATGATAATGGTAGTATTCCCTGTCCATCAAAAGATCGCGGAGGTTGTGGCGATGGAGTTCTGGAATTGAGGAGAATTCTTCCTATATATTGGACTCAAAGCTTGCAAGCTAGGGCAGAATTGCTTGTAAAAGACAAGAGTACTAAGCAAACTCTTTCAAGACGGTGTGAAGCACGATCTCCTAGAAATTCAAATGATCATTTGTATTGTCCATCTTCCAAAGAAATACTTGCTTCGGATGGAATAATTCAGTTCAGGAAACATTGGGCCAATGGTGAACCTGTGATTGTTCGAGATACCTTGAACCAAACACTTGGTTTAAGCTGGGAGCCGAAGGTGATGTCACGAGCACTTTGTGAAAAAACGGATTCTATTATTCGAGCGATGGATTGTTTATCTAACTGTGAGGTAATCTTTAATGCATGACCATATTCCTAATCTTGCTGAAGTTCTGAGTTCTGACTTGCTGATTTCAATGATTGCAGGTAGAAATTAGTACTAGAGATTTTTTCAAGGGATACATGGAAGGTAGAAAATATGAAAATTTGTGGCCCGAGATGTTGAAGCTTAAAGATTGGCCTCCATCCGACAAGTTTGAAAATCTTTTACCCCGGCATTGTGATGAATTTATTAGTGCATTGCCATTTCACGAGTACACAGATCCTAGAAGCGGTATTCTTAACCTCGCTACTCAATTGCCTTCAAACATCCTTAAACCTGATCTGGGGCCAAAGACTTACATAGCTTATGGAATTGCACAAGAGCTTGGACGAGGAGATTCTGTGACTAAGCTTCACTGTGACATGTCTGATGCAGTATGTCTTCCTTTCGTGTTGTCAAATATTGCTTTCTTAAACAAAGTTGACGTATCCTCAACATTTTATTACCCCAATGCCACCAAGAGGCTTCCTCCTAATGTGGGTTTGGGGTCGGATGTACTGAACCTTACCCTTGTTAGTGATGACAAAGAGGTTGTTAACCCTTAAAGGTCATCCGCAATTTCAAATCATATCATATAAATAGAATTTGCCTCTGTGTATGAATGAGTAGTTTAAGAAGTATTAATCAACTAATGAAATGATAAACAAACAGACCTGAAGTAATGTGGACAATTTGAACTCTTGGGAGTTGGGTTAGGTGGTAATATAATTTGGTCTTCAACTTGTTTCTTGATTTCCAAAATCATTTTCCATTGACGCAGGTAAACATCTTAATGCACACGGCTGATGTTTCTTTAGATGACGATCAATTAGCAGCAATTGACACGATAAAAAAGAAACACAAAGCTCAAGATCGAAGAGAGCTACAATCCTCCCGAGTGGTTGATGAAGAGTTCAATCTTGACTCGTGTGTTTCAACAGAAAACGGCGCTGCTCTATGGGACATTTTTAGGAGGGAAGATGTACCATTCCTAGAAGATTACTTGAGGAAGCACTACAAGGAGTTCAGAGACGCTTATTGCTCTCCTGTGGAACAGGTAATTAACGATCAATCCTTGTAATTTTCTTTGATCTTGAGCATTGTGTTTCTTTCTGGTCATGGCAATCATAAAACTTGAACGTCACCCGGTGCAACACCCATTTTACGTGCTGATATTTACTTGCATCAATGAAGAGGTTCTGGAAATAACGTTTCAATTTTCTTCGATTGTCAGGTCATCCATCCCATACACGATCAATCATTCTACTTGACCTTAGAGCATAAACGAAAACTGAAAGCGGAATATGGTCAGTATGCCAGATGAATTTCATTTCATGTTATCTATTTTACATGATAAATTGTAAAAAAAAGGGCTAATTGTTCATCTATAACTTTCTAGGGGTTGAAGCTTGGACGTTTGAACAGAGGCTCGGAGAGGCAGTATTCATACCTGCTGGTTGTCCCCATCAGGTCCGAAACCTCAAGGTAATACACCTCATGACCTCAAGCATATCAGACCTTTTCTGTGCTTGAAAAACTCGTAATTGTGTCTTACAATTAACACAACTAAGTAATCATATGCTAATTCCGCAGTCTTGCACAAAAGTAGCAGTAGATTTTGTATCGCCAGAAAACCTTGGACAGTGTCTCCAACTCACAGAGGAGTTCCGAAAACTACCAAAATTCCATAGGGCTCGAGAAGACAAACTCGAGGTAAGAAAGTTTTCCTTATTCCATTTATAAAATGGTATTTGTATTAGCTCTTGCCGTAATCAAAGCCTAACGAAACTCGTTTTCTTTCTACATTGGCCAGATTAAGAAGATGATTCTTCATTCAGCCAACAAAGCAGTCGGACGTCTAGAAAAATTGACTTTTGGGTTCTCGTTTTATTAGTAGTAACGCTCCATTTGAGTCTCAGTTTTGTATAGTAGAAAATTTTTGCTGGTACTAAATTGGTACCTGGATAATATGATGTATATTCAATTTATGAAATAATTTTCTCAATAGATGCAGAAAATATTTTATTTTCTCTAAAATACTTTTGCTTTTATTTATATCTAAATTAAGTGTTGAAATTAAAAAAAAAATGAAACAATAGAAATGATGTCAAATTCAAAAATTAATCTAAACATAAGTTTTGGCTTGATAAGGCAAAGCGAGAGATCGTCTTCTAGTGAAATAAATTAAAAAAAATTATATGCTAATAATTTGTATTAGTTGATCTATTTAACTCATAGAACGCGTCTCGACCATGGCATATGATGTGAGGAAGAATAGGAAACGAAGAGAAGAACAAGTTTGTGAATCATGAGTTCAGAGGGTAGAACATAAAACCACAACAAAAAATAAAAATGTCTTATAATTAAAGGAAATGAAAAGAGTATAAAAGTAATTGTTTGTCTTATTCAATTCGCTACAATTAATTGTTTGTCTTGTTTCATATATTTTCGTGTATAACTTATAATCTCTATTTTTATGTACAAATTAATTTTTTTTCATATTTTTCACAATTTTCTTTTATCTATTTATTTTTGCATTACAACCACAATCAAATTTTACAAAAACATTTATTGGAAAAACAAATCATTGGAATGCCAAACATACTACGTTTCATTTAACAATTACTTTTTTGTCCCTTTAAAATTACATCAAGGTTTTTGGTATAAAGATTAAGGATAAAATCAATCAGAAATGGCAACTCGTTGGCTCACTTGATTGCAAGATGAGACTCGACTTTAGCTAATGAAAAAATATATATGAATCCTTTTCTTCAACATAAAAACTTGTATGCGGCCACTTCATGTGTGCGACCAAAAAAAATTTTATACTTGTCTAATTAAAGCCTTAAACCATCAATTTTATAACTTAAAAAAACAAATCTAACACTTAAAACTCTTACTCTTACTTTAAGACTCAACTTTCCTTCTTTATATACTTAATTTAATTTTCTAACTATCAAATTCAATCCTTAAAACACCCGTATTCTAATTCTTAACACATTTACTCCAACCTTTAATTTTATATTTGACTTACTTACTCCAACTGTAAGATATTCATTGTAAGACTTAAAATGTCTATTCTAACAATTTAAAATTTGTCAAATCAAAGACTTAAAATGCTTATTTTAAAGTCTAAATTATCCAACTTTAAAATTATGAATTGAACTTGTAAATAATTATATTTGTCACACATAAGATTTGTTGTTTCTCTAAAGCTTCATTACCTTGGTGGACCTTAATTTACTCTAATTGATAGTGATTCCTCTAAAAAAAGTACATAATTTTAGTTTCTAATTAAAGTAGTTTTGAAAAGTTGACTAAAGAACATTTCCTTATGTTGGGATTCGAAGAGGTTTAAAACACATTTTGAAAAATCCAAATCCTTGGCAATGATACTCGTGCCAATTCAAATGACACACCTACTTTTCCAAGTTTAACTCACTTTTCCTAACGGTTATAAAATACCAAGTATTCATGTTCATCAACTACAAATCTTTATTCATTAAGAATATAATTGAAAATACAAAAAAGAATAAAAAAGGCATTTTCATGACATTCAAATAAAATTAAAAAACCAAACATTCAGTATCTGATATATTGAATTAATTTCAAATTGAATAATTATAAATTAGTTTTAAAAAGTAAAATAAATTTAATCAATATAAATCAGTTTTTATCGGTAAAAGTTAATGTTAATTATTAATTTTAAAAAAAATATATTAAAAATAATTACAATCTATTTTGATTCATAAAAATCTGTTCAGTCAGTAAAATTATTTGAATCAAAAGCATTAAACATGTAACTATATGTACGTGCTTTACTTTAAAAGTTTGTTTAGCAAATAATTTTCTAATAAATCTTTAATTGAGTTTTTTACTTTTATTTTTTATGGTTAAAAAAATTTTTAAAAAATTTCATTCGCAATAAGTTTTTTTTACTATTCACTTTTTAATTAAAAATATTACTATCATAAAATATGACACATTCAACCAATGATTGCAACAACCCAATTGCAAACCCAATTGCAAAAGTATCGATCTATCAACTTAACTATATCCCTGACATAAGTGGACTAATGCACAAAAACAATAAAGATTTTTTTCAATTCTTATTCTTTTATATGGCACGGTCCAACCAATTTGGAAAAATTAAAGAAATTATTTGGCAAATAACTGATAATTGATAGGTAATAGTTGATTAATGATTATAGTGACTGATTTGACAAACTAATTTGACCAGTTTATTTTAAATTCGCTGCAGCTTATTTTTCAACCAACTAATTCATCAAACACTAACAATTAGGTGGTTTGACAACCCAACCATTTATTTATATTAAAATAAGCTAAAATTGCTATATAAGCTAAAGATTTTTTTTATAAGTACTTATTTTTTTCATAGTCAATATTTTTATCAGATTAAACCGCAAATAACTTTGGTTAATAGTTATTTACCATCATCTTATTGTATCTTTTTTATTTGCCATCATTCAGTGTTTTTATTATTTACATACTTAAAAATATTAAATAACTACCCTCTATGTATATTTTTTCTTCCTATTTATTTTTCGTGTAGATTTCAATTTAAAATTTAAAATTAAATAATATCAATTGCTTATTTTTAAAAATTCTAAAAACTTGATATTTAAAAACTTAATATTTAAAAATTCAAAAAACTTGATATTTAAAAACTTGATATTTAAAAGTTTTACGAGACCATCTTATAGTGAGACGACCTTAAAACATGAAGTCCCATAGCTTAAAAGTTTTTATTATTGGACTATTTAACTTTAGTATAAAGTATGTCTCATGGTGAAACCGTCTAATATAAAAATTTATGTTTGAAAATATATATTAAACGAATCTAATAAGATTTAGATGTATATGTTTTTTCATATAGATTGATGAAAGATCAATATTCGAAAATAACATATAAAAATGAAAAAAGTACAAAGTAAATATCCCAAATACTTGAGATATACATAGTTAAATAATTAAAAACCTCTAATAATTAAGATTATTAGATATAAATTTTCTTAAATTATTAGAGGTTTTTAGATTTATTATTTTTAAATAAGAAATCATATAGAACTATATAAACAAGCTAAAAAGTTAACAATATAAAAATATTAAGTTCAATTATAAAATATGTTTTAAAATTCATGGTAGATCTTAAAAGTTTCATAAAAACATCTAAATCTTCAACCATTAACAAAAAGAAAACAATGAAAACTTTCACAAATTCAAGTCAAAGATTTATTTCACATTTACACACATAACATAATATAGAAATTTTCAAATAATAATAGAGATGAAATTATAAAACTTACAAGCAAAACCCTTTACAATATAAGGATCCTTCAAGAATTCTTCAAGATCTACAAACCAAGTTAACCAACCAACCCTAATGGCTTCTTCAATCTCTCACCTCTAAAAAAACAAAAACCTACATCAATTCACAACCTATTTATACCCAAAAACTGTTGGGCTTTAGGTTTTTCTTAGTGTTACAAAGACAAAAATACCCTTGAATTATTTGTTGATTATTTTGTTACCATTTTGTTTTATATGAGACCGTCTCATCATAAAACGGGCCTATATGATTAATCTATATTTATATTAATTACTTTAAAATTATAAATAATCACTCAAATATACATCAATCAGTACAATAGAACTAATCTCACTATCTAACCATCTTATTCAAAAATTTTAATTTTATCCATAATTTTGGTAAAGTGTGACACGTCACCAGCATTATCTTATGGGCTTTTTCTAAAACTTGCATTAAGCCATAAAGAATCCAAAACCTACATACATACTTCATCAGCTCTCCCTTCCCCTAATATTGAATTTACTTGTTTTCGTATGTTTTACTTTATTTACATTATTTTTTTTAATAATGACTCAATATCTTTTTTAATCTCATTCGAATACTTTAATTCTTTTTTAATTTCATCTACACAATTCATTCTCTATCTTTATTTATTATTATGATCCACATTTTTCCTAACAAACACAGACTTTTTCTTTAATGCAAATCTATAAGTATAGAGGGAGTATTTAATTTCTCACAAACTATTAGGAAATAATAGCTCATTTTGAGATCAAATACATACGAACTAACCGTGACTACAGTTAGGATAAAATTTAACCTAATAGTGATAAATTGTAATTTTAAAGTGATTAAATGGTTCTCTTTAGGCTTATTTTCGAGCAATAATTTTTAAGTGATTTGTTTGTAAACCTTTTTAAATTTAAAATAATATAATGTTACTATACATTTTGTCTTGAATTATTTTTCTTAAGTGAAAAAAATTATTTTTAAATATAATTAAGAATCCCATCAAAAAAATATCACAACAAATTCAAAATCTTTATTCCCCTATATACTAACTTGCCGACCCTATTCATAATTTTATAACCATTGCTATTGCTCTTAAAAACTATACCTTCAAAACTATAGAAAAGTAAATATTTCTATAACCAACAAAATAAAATAAAATAAATAGTTAATAAAATATTTCATTTTTCCTTTTGCAATATTTAGGGAAAAAAGTGGAGTGTCAACTGTCATTATAGAAATAGTATTAGAAGAAGGGTTAGTGAAACTAAAGGGGAATTGGGTAATGTAGAGGAAGAGAAGAAAGTGGAAGAAGTGAAAAGGGCTTATCCAATTCATGAAATTGAGCCAAAATGGCAAAAGTTTTGGAATGATAATAAAACTTTTAGGACCCCCATTTTCTAGATTATCTTCCGTGCAATAGAATCAGGTAACCATCTTCTAATTCAACATTATGAATTCTGTTTGTTACTAATGGTTTTTTTTTACCGTTTATTTTGTTCCATCAATTTGTGCTTATGATTATAGACAATATTGTCTTATTAAATTGTTTTAGAGTTGTTAGTGTGAGATATGGACCATTATTTGAAATGGGGTTTTCAAATTTGTTTCATCCTAATTGTGTGTTGTTTCATTAGACAATGTTCATCCAATTTGACAGAGATAATGTTGCTTGGTGCCAGTTATTGCTATTAACTTTGAGTTCTATCATTGATTGTAATATTTCTATCTAAGGTGATTTCTATTATTGTAACTCGACGAGAATTGGGTTTTGTCTCGGTTAGAAAACAAGTAACACTTTATTTGGAAAAGTTTTTGGGTTTGATTTTCCACTAGCCCCTTCCTCAACCTTCCACCATGTTATGTGAATGTGAAATGGGTATTTTTGATAACTTAATTGTTGGAAAAATAACCCCAGTGTGATCTTATATCGAAAAATTAGGGAGAAGTTGACTAACATATCGAAAAATTTAACATTAATAATTAACTTTGTTTCTCTTAATGCAATAACAAATTTGAGATATACCTGAGAAATTTCATGCCTACATTCTTGCTTGAAGTGGTAAGTCAATGTTAACAATATAAACTTCAAGTGAAGGGGCTGTACTTCTGTCAAAAGATATGGAATACGAGGCAATGAGCTATCCGAGCTATCTCAACAATTATATTACGCTGTAGTAATGAATACATTCAAATCTTTGCCATCTCAGTTATAGGCTTATAGGGGTGTTTGGTAGTTGGCTTTTACATTGACTTTTTGGTTATGTCTTTTGGTTTGCCAGTTGATCAAGCAACCAAAAAATATTTGGTAAATGGCTTTTAAGCTCGCTGAAAAGCCGACTTTTATGCCGGAATAAAAAACTACTCTAGTTAGCTTTTTTGTTGGCTTTTGGCTTTTTGACCCACCATTACCTAAATTTACCAAACATCTTTATAAACAACTGGCTTTTTCAGCTAGCTTCAAAGTTAACAAAAACAGTCAGCATTTTCAGCTAGTCAAACAAGCCAATTAAAAAAGCCAACAACTAACAGCCAATTGCCAAACATCCCCAATCTGGGATGCTCTTGCAGTAGTATACTATGCTGTAGTAACGAGTTCTTTCAAATTTTGCTATCTCAGTAGTGACATTAGGTATGATCTAACACTATGTGGCTTATTTTGACTGGCTTCCTGCTGTTGGAACTTGCATAGTGCAAAGTTGCTTAAGACTGAGATAACATTCGGGTTTTTTAAACTATGGTCAATGAGATCATTGCATCTTGGTTTTCTTCCTGAGTTTTTGAGTGGGTTACATTTTTTTACAGTGGAGCAGGGTTGCATGTTGGTCATCCATTAGGATATACGGTTACTGATATTCTGGCAAGATTTAGAAGGATGCAGGGTTTCAGTGTTCTGCACCCGATGGGATGGGATGCATTTGGGTTGCCAGCTGAACATTACGCTATTGATGTATGTTTTTCTGATCCTAGAACATGGTTCATATTGTTCTACTGTTAGTTTACATTTCCCGTTTGTAAATCATGGTCATCAACTGGGATGCGTGACAGATAGGTACCCACCCTAAAGTTACAAAAATGCGGAACGATGTGGACACAATGGATATTTCTTCAGCTTCTGAAAAGAGGATTGGGGTATCAGGTCAGTGATATGCCAGTTGCCATAATCTGTTATATAATTGTAGACTGTAGTTCTCCTGTCCTGTATTGATTTATAACAGAAAACTATCATTCACAGGCTGAAGTTCCTGCCAATTGGTGTCCTGCTCTTGTCCTATATTAAAAGAACGAATTTTCATTGATTGATTTGTATGAACTTTTACTTGCAGCTACTTAGTATTGGCACCTGCGCATCCCTTGTTGGAATCACTAGTATCCACTGATCAAGCAAAATATGTATGTCTCTTTGCTTCAATATTTGAATGAGTTCTATAAGTTTCCTGTATACAAACATTCTATTACCCAATGCCTTTTAATGGCTCCCAATCTATGGGGAGTTTGTAGGGTCGGATGTACGCAGCCTTATCGTTTTTAGTTGTTAGTTATGACAAAGTGATTATTTCCCATTGAGATTGACCCTTGGTAGCAAATAATACTTGTGACTTCACATGAAGTGCACATGTTGGCCATTATGTCAAAAGCAAAGTATTATGAGTCTTGGACCTATCGAAATAAGGGGCGTAGCTATTCTCGGCCCGTTTGGTAGGTGGTAATAAATGATGGTAATGGGAATGAAAAACTAGTGTAATTTTGGTTGATAAATCTCTTGGTTACCTTGATGGTCATGCTTGTCTAACTTCAATCATCTCATTTTCTTCATTAAATTCATTCCAAGGCATTTTTATTGGGAGGGGTGGTATTAGGTGGTAATGGAAATTTGTAAAAACAAAACTTTTTGTGATCAAAGTTTCTCATTACCATGGAAATGATATGGAACTTTTGATGAAATTTTACACTAGAAATCATTCCCATTATCACCAACCATTTAGTACCATTAACTAAATGGGTCGTTCTTGTCTTAATTTGAGTTTATTGTTCTATATATAGGTTGAGGAGTATAGAGAGCTTGCCTCAAGGAAGAGCGATCTCGAGAGGACTGAGCTTTAGAAAGAGAACATTGGGTTTTTACTGGTTGCTATGCTAAAAACCCGGCTAATGGAGAGCCTATTCCCATATGGGCGGCAGATTATGTTCTAGGAAGGTATGAGCTTACCTTGCTTGCCGTTGTCTTTAATTGTCTAAACTTGCTAAAATTTAAGGATATAATAAGGGAAATCAACTTTTATGGGGTCTTGTTAGTTTGCTGACGCTATATTTTTGTCTGTATGCAAGCTATGGTACCGGGGGGAGCCTATACCCGTCGTATTTTTAGATGACACTGTTAGAGTATATAACATTTCTTGGGGCCTCAACCATCAGCTTAAGTAAATGGTTGAGGCCCCAGGATATTTTATATACTCTAACAGACACGGGTGAGCCGGTTCCTCTTCCGGAACGTGAATAACCTCTGAAACTACCTGAGTTGGATGATTTTACGCCTACTGGAACCGGTGAACCACCATTGGCTAAAGCAGTGTCTTGGGTATGCGTTCACTTGTCTCTTTATGTGATCATGTGACAACTAGGAAACATGCACCAGTTCTCTGAATCAGCCTAGAACTTGTCCCACTACTTTTATGTAATTCTGTTTGATAATCTTACCCAATTTGTTAAACTTCCAAAATAGAAACGGTATTTTTAGTTTTTTGGTTTTGGATTATAAGGGTTAAAGTAAATGGTTCATTAAATCATGTGCAAGTGCACGCCTTATTTATGTGAAATTGCACATTACCTTTGTTACCAACGGCCAATCGGAAACAACCTTTTTGTTAGTCTTATTGCTAAATAAAATTGAACAGCTTTGTCCGCTTCATAAGTGCATTGTGAAGGTCAGTAGAACAGTATTCTTGCGCAAGTCCTTTTGAGTTTGTAGGAGTGAATGAGATAATTAGATACAAATCTGTTCAGGGCAATCCGTAATGACATAAATTAAACACGCCCTTTTTATTTAGCTATGAAAGGAGTACTTTATTATTAGTTTTCTTGGAAAAGAAATTTCCTAATCACTCTATGCTATGAACTAAATTAGTGATACAACCAAAGAAGATAATATAAGCGATAACAATGTAACATAATTCGCCAGTTAATTTACCTTTTGAAGTCGTGATCCACTCAAATGACCCTAAATGGGCCAAAATCAACGATAATTCACTTTTTTCATTCTTGATTCGCAAGGAGATTAGTAAATCATGTGACAGTGAGCGATGAACAGAAGAGAAGAGAATACTTTATGATGTGATTGGCTTCTTGTAGGTTACTGAGGAAATTGAAGCAACTCTGTTTAATATTGGTATCTTGGCAATGATGGATTTCATAAATGTTGTGTATAAGGTTTGTCCTGCTCACTTTACACTTTTATTTTCCCTTTGAACAATTTTTAAATGAAAACTCGTGTCTTTTTTGATCTTCGGTATAATATTTTCGAGATGTATCTTTGGATTTGGATGCCAATGATATCTTTGACATCTTTTTCCCGTCTTTCATCTCATTTTTAGTAGGTTTTCACTTGGCTTGATGTCAACCTAGTTGAAATTTTCTTGATTTTTGCGACTTTCTCATGATTCCTTTTTTTCAGTGAGACCGATATCCAAGAAACAGTCTTCGAGGCTTTTGTTTTACGGCTATCACCATATACACCAAATATTTTCAAGGAGCTTTGGTTTCGCCTGGGTTACTCGAACTCACTTGCATACGAGCCTTACCCAAAGGTAAGATTTATGTACTTCATCGACAAATTCTTTTCTCGATTTCACAATTTTTGTTTTGAAAAGATATTAGTACCTCTTATTGATTTGAAGTTTGCATATTTGAAAGTCAATGGAAACTGGAGGAGCTATTCAAGTAGAGGAAGCATGTACCGAAGAAGAAGCTTTCAGATTAGCTTCCACAGACAGAAAACCGTCCAAATACTTGGTCGGAAAAACCATTAAAAAGATGATTGTCGTCCCAGGTAAGATATTGAATGTGATCGTGGTTCCTGAAAACATCAAGGTGGGTCAGCGATGATTGAATCCCTTTCCCGAATCATATATGCATTCAACGAATGTTCTTTCTCAGTCGAAGCTGATGAATACGTTCCAAACTCTCGTTTATCATTGGAACCCAGCATGGAACATATAGATTTAGTAAGCATCTTCACATCTTCGACTAATTCTTTTTAATGAATAGAATTCATGCATTTTGATGTGTTATTATTGACAGTAGTATATAGATCATTTGTCTTGTATATCCGTAAACTATTTATTACTTCTTTTTGAGTTTACACCATATAACTTAATAAACTCTCACGCTTTCTCATATGGAATAGAGAGTGGTAGTTGATAGTTTATTTTCTTTGGAAACCATAGAAATATAGCCACAATTTCTGCAACTGCAAAAATAAAGCATGTGACTATGAATTGATTTGTGGTCATGGAGCTGTAAAAATGAATCTACTTTCCCATGTTATGGAAACAATGTGTATCTTGGTGACTACTTATTATTTTAAGTTTAAAGGGTCTGTCTTATGACTGTTGGCCACCTGAAAATATTAATTGATGTTTTTAGCTTTTATGTTACTAGTTTAACCCAGTAATGGAAATGTTTGGTAAAAGGTACAACAAGTTTTGTACAAAATCATTTTACTATGAGACTGACTCATAAAAATAACTAATTTTTTTTATTGGTCTTTTTAAGATTGTAAGTAATCCTTTAAGACTATATATTAAGGTAATCATTGGTCACTATAAGATTGTAAGTGATTACTTTAAAGTTATAAGTGATCATTTTGAGATTGTAAATATACATTAGACTGATTTAATAGAATGGTTTTACTGTGAGACCGTTTTATCTAAGAATTTGTCAAGTAGTTATTGACTGTTTATTTAAGAAAAAATGAATCAAAAAGACAAAAGCCAATATAAAAACTACTGGTAATAGTTTTTTGGTTTTGGCCTATAAGTTAGCTTTGCAATTTCTTTAAAGTCATTTATCGAATACATTTTAACAGTATGACCAACTAAAATGCAAAAAATGAAAAGGCAATAAAAAAAGCCATCTACTAATCACATCCAAAGCATTTACACATTTTCAACTGTCTTAAGGTAAAAAATAATATATACTTTTATATAATAATTTAATCTTTGATATTCTTTTTATTTATATGGAGTTTTAAATTGATATTTTTCTTTTTATTTATATGAAGTTGGGATATGATTAGTCTTTTGTGTCCAATAAATTTGGAATTATTAGAATTTTGGACTGATGACACAAATCATTCATTTTAGGTTTGTTTGAGTAGGAGAAAATCAGTTAAAACCCCCTATTTATATCAATGGAAAGTCAAAAAACTAATTAAAAAAATTAGGTTAAACACACATCAAAACCACTCTGGATTGAATGCTACTCTTTTGGTATGGTTTGGCTATTAATTAGTTAGCCTGTAGGTATAATCTTGTTGTTCTTAATAGCTGTTCTAATCATATTTCTACACATGGGACGGCACCGTATTGTACATCAATTTGGAATTTGTTCTCATTTTTTTTTTAAAGTTTAAATAAATTTTCATACTAAAATGAGGAATGATAAGAATACAGTATCGAGAACTATATCTTGTCTAAGTTCAATAATAAATAAAAGTTAAATATTATTTTTCTAAAAAGAATTTGATTTGGTTTTCGCTATCTTATACTCCATCTGTTTTTTTGTTTTTCCCATTTATATTTTACACAGTTTTCAAAGTAATTTTCAATCCTCAATATCTCTAAATACGCATTATAAAAAATATATAATGAAAAAGTATATATTAAGACGAATCTAACGAAGTCTTACATAGATATTTTATCATCTATATATGTTTTAAAAAATCATAATTAAATTTCTCTCTCCAAAATACAATAATCTAAACGAGAAGAACGTTAGGAAACGGAAGGAGTAGTTAAGATAAGAATACAATCTTATAGTAATAAATATATAATTTCATTTTTTTTCAACACTTGTAAACTTTTTTAAATTGAACACTTGTAACTTATAAGTTTATGCATAGTCTTTTTTTTTTTTTTTGAAAACTAAAAATTAACAAGCTTATTTTAAATTAAACATAAATACACGTACTTCAAACTCCTGTTATCTTCAATTATTAGTTAAATATTGGACAATCTTGATTGTTAAAAGGAAAGGGCAACTATTCATGACGTATATGAACTTATTTGAATTTCTCTTATGATTTACTAAGTACAAGTTATAAAATTATTTAAGAGCTAAAAAAGAAATAGTTACACCTTAAAACAGCAACACATTCACTAGGACCAAAAAAACTAAGCTAAAGCAAATTAAATAGAAAAAAAGTAATATTTAAAATAACAAAATACTTAAAATTTAATAATTTAACAAAAAAAACTTCACCTTCTGTAGACTTTGTTAAATTAAATATTCATTTCGAACAAATTTCAAAAAAGTATTCCAATAGTAATTGCCACATTTGTTTTATAAATAAATCGTATAATTGATAATAATAATAATAATAATAATAATAATAATAATATAAATTAAACAAAAAACTTAGTATTTTGTAATAAAATTGTTAAAAACTTAAGGTCGCCATTCTAACTAAAATATATTTATACACCACATAAAAATATAAAAACTCAAAATCAACATATTAAATTTTTGTATATTTTATAACCAAAATAAAATAAGTAGGTGCAAATAGTGTGACTAAAAAAGACAAAAAGGGAAATTGCTCATAAATCAAAATCTTTAATGAGATTGAGTTTACACAATTTGACATCCCAAATATTTCCATTTTTGAAAATCCTCCCAAAATTCTCAACTTTTTTTCTCTCTCAATCATCCTTTCACAATACAGCACGTATCACGGTGGAGATTGAAAATGATTCACATGCGTTCTCTTTCTATAATCTCCATTGATGAACCTTCACTTCAATGTAATCGTCATCTTTCTCTAACCTCATCTTCTTAATTTCTCTCTTTGATTTTCACAATTGATTGAATTTTATTGAAATTGAAAAAAAAATTTAATGGCAGGAACAGAAAGAGGAAGAATTTTACTTTTGAAGAAGAAGATGATGATGATGGTGACAAGTACGATTCCAACAACTACGATTACGAAAAGGAAATTGTTTCGCCATTGTTGTTTCTTTAAGCAGAACTTGAAGATTGTGATTTTTGTGTTGATTTTAGTTTGCGTATTCGGATTCTGGCAATTTCAGTATGAATCCATGTTTTCTTCGAATTCCTCGCGAATTTCTCGGCGTGTAGGTTCCAGTTTCTTCGTTGGTCCTCCTAAGATCGCTTTCCTGTTCCTCACTCGCCGTCATCTTCCTCTTGACTTTCTATGGGGTAGCTTCTTCGAGGTTTTTGTTTTTCGAAGAAATTGTTTAAATTTAATTATATTTTGGTGCTTGGTTTTTATTGTTTGATCTTATGATAAATTTAATTGCTTATGTCTAATAATAGCCTGTGTATTTTCTTTTTTCTAATTTAGTTTCCATTTTGGAAGTATATTTTTCGTAATTTTGTGCCTATTAATAAAATTGTTTCAATTTGTTATTTTTTTGAAAACTTTTTTCCGAAGAATTTGTTTGAATATATTCCTGTTTTATTGCTTGATTTCTATTGCTTAATCTTATAATGAATTTAATTGCTTTGATTAAATATTTATGTCTGATAATTGTCTGTATGCAATTTTTATTTTTTAGTTTCCTTCCATTTTTGAATAAGTTTTCTTAATTTTATGTTTATGAATAAAATTACTTCAATTTATAAGTTTCAAAATTTTTTCAAATGCTTGTTGCATAGGCAGGTTACTGCAGCTGCGTGATTTATCAAACTTCACTCAACTAGTTATTTAGGGCTTTCCTTTCATTTGAAGATTGTTTTCTCTTAACATATTGTGTAGATTGAAAATTTTCAAGGGTTTTTAAAAACAAATTGCATAAAACTGGTGTAGGGATATTTGATAAATAAAATTGATTGGATTATGATTTGAAGTTAATCTAGTAGTGTAATGCAATGTTGTAAAAGTCTTAAATTTTTATGTCTAATTCATGATTTACACATATTTTTTAAAATATTAGTTACCTACAAATCTGCAACAATCTCTTTGTTATTACAAGGGGAAGGTTGCATATATTCACCCTCAAAGCCCGGGGTAATGGCATGAGGTAGTTTCATACAAATGGAATATAGGACCGATAGTATGCTTTGTTGGAAAAGTATCCATTTCTTAACACAGAATTAATTTTAGTTTTGTGATTAGTACTATATACTTAAATAACTTAGAAAAACACTTTGATTTGGGAGCTTTTAGGATTTCGTTGGTTTAGATAGTGGGATTTGCTAATTTATTGGTGTCTGGAACATTGCCAGGAAGCTGATGTAGCTAGTTATTCAATATACATACACTCAGAGCCGGGTTTTGTGTTTGATGAATCCACTACGCGGTCTCCTATATTTTTTGGTCGGCAGTTGAGCAATAGCATTCAGGTTTGTGGTTGAGTAATGATATTAAACATTGTTTGTGGGTGGATTTTGTTCTGTTTGGTGGAATTTTTGTGTTTGCGTTTGATGAAGTAGTGGGGTGATAGGTAGCATGGGGCGAGTCGAGTATGATTGCAGCAGAGAGGTTATTACTCGATGCAGCACTGGAGGACCCTTCCAATCAGAGATTTGTTCTTCTCTCAGATAGGTAAAATATGCTACTATGTATTTAATGTACATAATGCCTCTCTACAGAGAAATTGCTAATGAGATGTAGCATCATTTGATTTTCTTTTTGCGTTAAGTATTATTTGTCCTTTTTAGTTTGGAATGTATTGCAATAGTTACTCCCTCTTCCCCTTTGAGTTTGCAACATTGTTCAAAACAATGTGAGCATTTTTTGGTCAATGGTTAATGTCACAAACTCAAAGAGATGGAGTAACGCCTTTGCATTCTATTTCACTTGTTTTCTAATTTGCTGATTTCGCTTATTGCAGCTGTGTTCCATTGTATAATTTTAGCTACATATATCACTATGTTATGGGATCCCCAAGGAGTTTTGTAGACAGGCAAGTTTATAATCTTTAGATACTTATGGTTTGTAAATTCTAATATGCATATTCAGTTCTGTGTCTGTTACGTTTAACTAATTATTGACAACATTTTCTTTGTGCTAGTTTTTTGGATAAAAAAGAAAAAGAACCTCGCTATAACTCAAAGATGTCGCCTGTTATAAAGCACGACAAATGGCGAAAAGGTTCACAGGTAATTTAGTCCTTGCCTTTTCATTTTGATTTAGTGCTGAAAGTTAATAGACTAATTGACTGGACTATAGATCATGTAATATGGACAATGAGTAGCCTTTAAAAGGAACATTTTGACTTACGATGAAGAACTTGTGGTGTGATAGAAGTTTGTGACTAATTTTCAGGATAACTTTTTTCAATTATTAAAATACTTTCTCTCCGGTTTGATCAATAAAGTTCAATTTGGTTTTTTCGGCCGCTTTTACCTTGATTAGGTTACTTGAATCATTAAAATATTTTTGACTAATTCCGGACAAAATGACTTGAGAGTCTAATGAAGTATTAATTAGGTGATAATGAACTTCATGTGCCCCACATTGCTGTGTAAGTCGATTGATCCATATATACTTAAGTAAGCTGATTAGCTTGGGCCTTGGAGTATTGATCATTTGGTCTGGTCAAAGACTTGAAGTCTTGCTGTAGAGCAATCTTTCTGCAATAAATTATTGAGACAGTACTGTTTATCATTCCCGAATTATGATTTTTGGGTGGCTACTACTTTAGAGGATAGATCTGAAGGATAATACATGGGGCCTCACTATGGATGGATGTGAATTTTTGAATCAATTACCTTGACAATTATGTACGATGTGGTGGTGGTGCTAGAGGGAGGGGGGTAGGAGGTTTAAATATGTAGTGAGTGAGTGTAAATCTTTGGTTTCAGAATTGGTTTATGTTGAATTCTCGTTATATTAATTTTAGTAGTTTGCATGGATTGGGTATTGTCACACCAACTATGAAGGAGAAGGAGTTGAAAACCTATAAGAGGTGTAATAATAAACAAGAATAAAAGATTAGTTTTGGGTTGATGTTAGCTGTACATTTCGGTTATTTTAGTTAGTTAGTTGGTTGTGTTAGGCCTGATGTCTATATATTGGGCCATATTGTTCTAGGAGAGGATTATTTTTTTACCTATCAAACAGTTAATAAACTTGGAGTATTGCAGACACAAAGGCTGCTCTTGTTCTTTCTTCATTTTCTTGCTGTTTTTACCTATCATCCTTATCGGCCGTAAATTCCGTTTCGTGACCGTTACCGCGATCGTGACCGAAACTGTATTTTTGCACTATGGGTTAAGGTTAGAAATTTCGTCATCCTTCAAAGTGTTAGCATACACGAGTTATACCTTTTGTTACACTTGCTTATTTGAGTCCAATGTCATCTGTTACTGGCACTACTCCTGAAATGACTTATGTGAACCGATTTGTGGTTTGGGTGTCGTACGGCAACCACATAGGTCTGTTTTTCAAATCCGTCAAGGATTTCTCTCCCTTATAGGGTCTTGCTTCGAAAATTCCACCGTACGTAAAAAGCTTTGAGGTTTTTGTTAGAAATCTTTAGGTTTTGTGCTAATAGCCTTTGTGGACCTGAGCGTTCAATCCAGTGTAATACATTTTTACTTGGCATTTTACTTTGTTGCATCCAGTGTTAGAAAAAAATCTTTGAGTTGTAGCTCTTCTTATTTTACTTGTCATTTCAGTGGTTCACTCTGATCCGGAGGCATGCTGAAGTGGTGGTTGATGATGAACTTGTTTTCCCGATTTTCAGAAAGTACTGCAAGGTACATATTTTGGATGATTGTTGATGTTTTTAGTACATATGCTGTGTGTAATTCCCTTCCATTTCTTTTATTTTTGCCTTTACTTTTCCTTCTTTTCTGAACTATTTCAAGTTAATATCATTTTTGTCTCTTTAGTATTTATAAGCAAATAGTCATAATTATATAAGCTCTCCTATTTTTGTGATTTGCAGCGACGTCCTCCGGTCGATGAGTCAAAGGGAAAGCTGAATCTGGTGAGTGCTTATGATAATTGATGTATCCTTATGTTCGGAAGTTAGAATTTCATGGATTAATCAGACTTTAATTTTTTTTCACCTTGAGAAGTCACATGTTTTTCAAGTGTTTTGGCCTCTATGTCTTAAAATAATTTAATGAAAAAAGTAGGATGGAATCTAGTTGATTACAGAATGGCATTTCAGCATTTGTGGTTGAATGTAACAGAAAATAACCTTTTGGGTAAGGTATATGTGGCTTTTGTTGAGTCAAGAGTGATCAAGATGAGTAATGAGTTGATATGTAGAACTTCAATAAAGTAAGTTTTAGTGCACGGTGCTTCATCTATGTTACTTGGTTTCTAGTTTCACATCAAGTATCCATGTTGAACCCTTAACTTTTTGACATTGGTTTCTCTGTAGCTTCAGTTTTGGCCAATATTATGAAACATTGAATAAAATAGCCATGTTGGACACATACTGATACTGACGTAAGTATCCGATTCTGAGTATAGCATATGACTTATCATCGGTAGAGTTGAGAGACCTTTTTCTTGCAATTGCATCCCATTACATCTAGACGTGGTCACTTGATAATTTGAGGATGTAATTTTTATATAAGCTGCATTGGATGTGATGTGCTGGGCACCCCTCTCCCTCCTTGGTCCTTTTAAAAAATCTTTTGCGGAGAGGGGGTGGTTGTGGTTTGGACCTTAATTCCTCAGCCATCTTCTGGAATATTCGAATGTCAATCACCCTTAAGTTCCTTTATGCTGTTTGTGAATTGCTTCTGCTACAGTGCCCACAATCTTGGATAAGCAATATGCAAATAATGATCTGGTGCATGGTGCACTTTTTTGCTGTTGCGTGTATGAACATTGTTTTCTTTTATGGCGCAGTATTGTCAGTTGATCTAATTTTGTCTTAATATTGCAATCAAATGCAGAAGCTCCAGAAACAACATAATTGCATTCCGGATGAGCATTATCTACAGACATTGCTTTCTGTAAGTAGCATTATCTTATCAAGGGGGAGAGTTTAGACTCTGCCAACTAAACGTTTGTGAACAGTTCCGTCCAACTTCTGAATGTTGATATTCAAC
Organism: Amaranthus tricolor; assembly: GCF_026212465.1. NCBI lineage: Eukaryota > Viridiplantae > Streptophyta > Magnoliopsida > Caryophyllales > Amaranthaceae > Amaranthus > Amaranthus tricolor. Next base: position 27,995,337 of record NC_080055.1, read on the forward strand.
CAGAAATGAGTGCTAGAAATTTCCTATATATTTGTTTCTACCACTTGTGAGTTGTAATTTATGAACCGACGAGTTGTACAAGTCTTTAATTGGTTGCTTCTAAACAGATGAAAGGATTGGAGAAAGAACTTGAACGTCGGACATTGACCTATACTCTATGGAATGAATCTGCCTCAAAAATGGAAGGGAAAGGCTGGCATCCTGTTACCTTCAGTTATTCAACTGCTACTCGTCAACGTATTAAAGAGATAAAGGTGTCCTATTGTTACTCTTTGTTTTTTCTTCTTCACGCATCATCCATCAGTGTGTAGAAACTACTAATCATAGAATAAAAACAAGGCCGCATCGTATCGCATCTGCCGCGTTGTAAAGGTTTTCAAAACAAACAAACTGATATTTCCAGCGTTGTAAAGGTGTAAAAAAACCGCGTATTAGGCCTCATTAAGGGATATCTTATGGTTTCGACGGATATTTAGACGATATGATAACTGCATTACACTCGTTACCGAATCAGCGCTCTGTTTCCGCGATCGCGATGTCCCTCTGTTTAGCACCTCTTGTTTATTCCCCAGATTACATAGTATAATCCAATATATTATGTTTTAGTATCTGAAACTGTTATCCTATTTACAATAATATACTTGATACACACCATTAATAGATTCAAAAAGATGTCTTCATAATAGAACCTGTCCGATCCTGTAGTGATGATTTATCACTGCTGAACAAGTTTTTTTGTACTCAACTCATTTGATTATATGACTGCTTGAGTAAGCTGTTTTGTTTTGTTCTTGTTGACAGGATATCAATCATATATATTACGAGACAGAGTTCAGAACGGAATGGTGCCAAACCAATTCCACCGGAGTTCCATGCTTTCTGTTTGCTAGGAAATTCTCACAAGGAGGTGCTATGCGGCTTTTGAGCGAGGGGTGGTTAGTATAATCATCTTTAATTTTCTCAAAATGGTGCTGTGATGTTCCTCCGTGGCTTCTGTAGATTTTCCAAGTAGCACGTCTAACCCTTACCTTATATTTGAAAAATACACGATCTTGGTAGCTGGCTATGGGTGGTATGATGGCTCATTTTACAAATACGATATCGTAGACAAGATTACCAATAGAAGCAATACTGTAACGTAATGAACCAACTATTGAGAATACTAGCACAAAGAAATCAGAACAAGGATTTAGGATGTAGATTATTGTTTTCTCCCTGATTAATTTTGATTTTACAATTAAATAAGTAGGGGTGTATCTGACTTTGAATGTACAAAATTTAATGGCATTTTTTTGATTATGAGTTAAACTTTTTACATGAATTACGTCAGCAAAAATTTCTGTGTTCCAACCTCGAGATGAGGTTCTCTCTGACTACAACCTCACGAACTCTTTTCATAAGGGTATGGTGTACCGTAATCCAATTCTCTGCAAACCTGATCACACCTTCTATGAGGGATATATTGGGTATGTTGATAATGAAGATATGATTTTTAGTTAATTGATATTTGATTGTAGTATATACTTTGCTGCTAGACCATCCCACCAATCAAAACCTGGCCTAAAACCTTTTACAATTATATATACCTTCATCTTCTACAAAAATCCAAACAACTTGGCCTCTCAAACTTCCTTGATCTCAATTTTCAACTATTATCACTATAGCAAACATGAAGATTGAAGATTATGGAGATTTTGGTTGTTCTATTCATCTTGATGGCGTTCTTCGTTATGCTTTCCTTTGCTCAAACTAAGTACAAGTTTTCGACTAAAGTTGATGAAGTCAACCAGTTGCAAGAGTTGATTCATACAAATGATCAAGCAATTTTGTCCATTTAAATAAACACCCTTCTTTTCATTCTTCTAAACCATGCGAATTTCTCAATTCAATGAGAGGTTCATCCATGATTCGTTTAAGTTCCCTAAAATGAAACATCAGCCTCATGATCCATCTAAGTCACGACGTTTCTTGCATAAGAAGAACCACGTTTCTTGCGTAAGAAGAACCATTATCCTCACGACTCATTTAATTTTTGGGTTCATTCCATCCAAAGGAACAAACATGTTATGGTCAAGTGAGCCCATGAGAATGGCAACCACAAAAACAATTGACATGTGATAGCTTTCCTAGGATATATCATGTTAATGGAAGTACCGGTTGGTTAAGATTGTTGCAAGGAAAGGTGTGTAAACTTTAAAGACCGATAATAATTTTAATTGTGAGATGTGCCTATCTACTACTAATTTTGATTGTAATAGTGAAAACATTAACAATTACGTATCAGAAATCACTATCTTTACTTACTCTCCTCATAAATTGTAGACATGTTCAAAAAATAATAAGGAATAAAGATATCAAAAATTGTGGGAATTTTTGTTTATACAACATTGATGCATAAATGCATGGGAGTAGAAAGTATATATATAGATATATTGTAGTCCATCAAACTAGAAAACTCTGTTGTCATTGGTTTGGACACCATGTGTAACAGGTGCTGTTGCTCTCACTTTCTTCAAGTACCATATTCCTGCTCCTATCCCTATTCCTCCTGCTACTGAAACTGCTGTCACTGTTCCTATTTCAAGAACACCCCATTTTTTAAAACAAATTAATTAATAAATATACAAATAGAAGGTTTTAAAACATTAAAACCAATTTAACAAAAAATTTAAGCTGATAATTGTAGTTTTGATCCATAATATGTTAATATCATATACTACCATATCTCGTCATGCAATAAGGACAAACCTTTAGGTTACAAGTGTGCATGCACCTTACTCCGCTAGAAATTAGGAGCGATGAGATTTAAATGCGTAACTTTTTGTTAAGTTGACTTTTAATAAAATATCAAATTAAGTAAATGGTTGAAAACCCAAAACATGCTATACTCATAATTTTTTTAAAACTATACTCTATAATAAGTTTTATTAAATATAATATTTATTTTCTGTTTTCTTAAATAGGAGAGGAAATAACCCACATATAAACCAAGGGAGGTTCACTACTAAACCAATTGGTAGTAATAAGTGTTACTTTTCAAGTTTATTACTAAAAATGACATATTATAACTCACATATGGATAATAATGACAATTTAACGGTTTAAGTAAAACACTAGCAATTAGCATAACACGGTAAAAATAATACTCCATGAAGTATTTCTCTATTAGATTACCTGCAACTGCATTAGGGTGTCCACTGGGTTTTTCATCGCGATGATCTGTCACAATTGATCAAAAGTAGTGGTGATGAGCCACTAGTGAGTACTTTTACTTATTTATAAATTATAGACTCAAAATTTGTTATTTGAATTGTAATTATACAAAACGAGCGAACATTATAGTCATCTTGTCAAATTCCTTAGAAAATGATTTGTTGGAGTTCGTAATTATCTTTAATTTACCTAAATTATCTTTGACCTAATCGGCTAATCCTACCTCTAACTCATTTTCTTCCCATCGATTTCTCGTTTTCATTTCTTCAAATATGCATCAATCTCGATCTCCTCATTTTCTTCCTTACAAATCAAATCCCCAATTAGATTGAAAATTTTAATTAAGTTTCTAACTTTAAGCAATTAATCAATTAATCCTAAATCTAAAAAAAGTTAGAGCTTGGAACAATCTTCCAAAAGAATAATTTTTAGGAACTTTTCTAAAACTTGAAAGTCAAGTAAAGTTTAACAAAGGAAAAAAGAAATACAATTAGATAAAGGCTTACAAGCCTAATTTTTGTAACGTATTAGGTGCTAACATCCATGACAAGTTACATTAAATTTCAAAGAAACAATAAACAATGAAAAATAAACAAATTAGTTTAAGCTTTAGACATACCTTTACAATACGTAGTAACATTCCTTTGTTCACACAAACATACAAAATCCTGGTTAGTGGTATCAAACCCACAAGTCCCGCCACCCTTAGCGCGGTCTTGGCACCGTAGGCAGCTCGATGTGAGTGGGACTTCAAAATCGACTCGAACGCCATACTCGGGTTCTTGGTCGTAGGGCCGCGAGGTGCCTAATCCACCAACGCTCTTCCAATGAACGCTAGTATAAGTAGCACAATGCTTGAGCATCATTCTTAAAGACTCAATAGCCTTAGGGTAGTAAGAGCAACAAGAGAGATCTCTTAAGGCTTTATTATTTGGTGCACATTGTGGGAAATGTCGGCATAAGTAACTTGCTGGATCACATGTTGTGTCACAACGGTCCGGGAACCTCTCGCAAAACATTGGCCTGAAATAAATATATTTCCTCTATTTTATTATACTCGCTATATTTGACTTTTTACGTAATTCAATGTGTTATTTTGATAATTTATATATTAAACTATGCACATTTAAAAACTATAGAAGTTAATATTATGAAAGTATGCGATAAGACGATTTTCTTACACATTAACTATAATATATAAATAAGCTTGAACGGTAAATAGTACCAACAACTATAATGTAGGAGGTATTTCTTACAAGTATTGTTACTTTCCATTATAAATTGAAAGCATCTAACATATTTCTTGTTCTTTATTTATAAATTAACAATGCTAATTTCGCCTCTTCATGCATAATTTTATAATACTAATTTTATAAATTTTTAATTTGCACTCAATATTTTCTGTTAATAAAAATTATGATAAGAGTCTGATGAGGGTTGGAGGATAGCAATAGAAGTGTTCACCGGTCTAAAATCAAATCGGACCTGAACAATTAGAACCAATTATCCAACTTAATTAAAAATACGAGTATTTTGGGCTAAAAGTATGGATGCACATTTATATATGACGTTAAATATTCCAACTAATTAAAATAAGGGTTAAATGTGATTAGAATACATGAGTGTTTTGTCACGTTGGATTGTAATACTATATTAAGTGACCAACTCAACTAAATAATAATTTACATCCTAATAAATATATATTAATACTCTATCGATCAAAATTCAAGACATGAGCAAATGATTTTAATCAGAAAACATTACACAAATTGAAGTATAGTGAATCAAATGCGACAAAAATGAGTATTAGCACAAGTAATAATAAAATGCACCTGGGTTTTATGATGACTTTATCAGGGCTGCAATTAAAGAAGAGATACTCATTTTGGTTAGACAATGAAAGATGTGTGCTACTATCTAAGCTAAATGGTCTAGTGGGTCTAAACCGATCCTCATCCTTACAATCCCACATAAGTGGATCCGACACTAAAATATGTGGATCCGAATAACTGATTGACTTAACCAGATACCGACCAGATGGTGTTCGGAGCTCCAGTACATTTCCGGAGCATACCAAAATGTGACGATAATATGGGCTACCACACCCATCATCTATGGTTAATGGGTAGTTTATAGCAATTCCTCCACATGAGTTTCTGCATAGTGTGGACTGTGATGAGACTAATTTAATATGGTATAATGGTATGATGAATGCTAGGATTAGGGTTTTGAGATCCATGGATCTAGTGAAATGTTATGGGTTTTTTAGTGGGTTGTGAGGAAAGTAGTTTTGAGAGTATGAATGTTTGAGATTGGGACAAGTTTGAGAAAATGAAGCAAAGAATCTATTGTTGTATGTGTTGTTCTTTGCTTTAATTTGTACTCTTTTGACACTTTTGGGTCATTTTGATCTTTATTCCAAAGTTATTGTTGCTAATTAAATTGTTGATTGTTATTATTAGTAGTAACTTTGTTGCTTTTAGTTTGTTTAACTTGTGCGAGAAGAAAACATATTGAGTTGTTTTTGTGAGAGATTGTTTTTCGGTGAGACGACCTTAAATAAAAAGCCCATATTTTCGTAGTGTGTAGTAGAAGGGTCAACTTATCCATGTAAGAGACTTGTCTGTCAATGAGACTGTGTCATATAATAATTTCTGCAAAATATTATGTATTCAAGGTAAGGTTACATAGTTTAGTATTCAAATTAATTACAAGCACAAAACTCATGTTTAGCATAGTTTGCACTCAAATAATTAAATAAAAGGGAGTGATTTTTAATATCACTAATTTTATCTTAAAAAATTTGCAAACGATATATGATTAAGAATAGTATATAAAAACAAAATTTAACAAATTATACAAACTTTATTTCAATATTATTTAATATAATACTTCTTGGTCCCTCTAAATTACCATTATACACAAATCAAAGTAAATTTTTTTTAATATTAATAATATTGTATATTTTTTTTATATTATTCTGTGTCGTTGCCATTTTATAAAATAGATCATACAAAATCAAGGGCGATTTTTCATATATCAATTATCAATTCTATGTAGATTATGGCTATATATGTTAATGTTCACGTAAATTTCAATGTTCTTTTAATTAAAATATTTGAGAATAATTTAAATAAGATTTTTGAAAAATATATAAAAGATAAAATATATTTATGTGTACTTGTTAGATTTATCTTATGTTTAGTTTTCTATTTTACATTTTTTATATTTTTTATTATGTATATTTAGAGATTTCAAGTATTAGCAATTGCTTAATCGGATCAATGATAAGGATAAAGGGGGAAAAGTTGCAAGACAAAAGGAATATATCTCAATGTCCATAAATTTTAGTAACAGAAAAATAAATATAGAAAAGAAATAGATAAAGTTGGAGAGATTAGATTCACAGTGATAATCATGGTGACAATTGAGTATACTTCCTCAATACCATAAAAATTTACGACATTTTCTATATAAATTCATTGATTTTTATGTTACTAATAATTTACACTTTTTCTCAATTTTCATCCACATATTTAAGTATATTTTTTTTATCTTTTTATAGAAAACACTAATTATATACTTATAACTAACACATGAGGTGGATATGTGGGCACACATTGATGGATCGAATTAGAAATCAAGAGTTTAGGGACAAACTAAAGGCAACCCCTATTTTTGGAAAAATGCGCGAAAATAGATTGAGGTGATTTGGACATGTACTGAGAAAGACTTTTGCCACCCCTGTGACGAGGGTAGAAAGCATTATAGTAGAAGATAAGAGGAGTCGGGGAAGACCCGGGAGAACTTGGGATGAGCAAATAAAAGTTGACTTACATATCCATGTTTTAGATTACTGATGTCCTCTAATATTACCTTTTGGTGTTCTTGCCATCTTGCTTCTCTCGTTTCTTTTATTATTAGTTTTTTGTTTTCTTTTATTTTGTAGTTGATTCAACTTATTTATTTTATTTATAGGCTTTTAATTTATCTTTTCTATATAGTTACGTCTTTTTATCTTTCTCGAGTTGAGGGACTCCTTTGGCCACGCTCTTCTTTATGGGTATGAGTTGCCGCCGTCTTTTCCTCCCCAGACCCTGTCCATAGTTTTTCTATGAGCGGAATACACTGAATAGGATAATGATAAAGAACTAACACATGAGATCGAGGGAGTACTCATAAATTAAAAATTAACCGAATATAAAAATTCAAAAAGTAACTTCATTACTCTCATTAGATTGCTAAATAATAGTGATAATAGGAAATAAAAAAAATAGTTAATACAACATTCCATTCTATTACCTCCATTGCTATTAAGTAACTTCCTTATTGAATGTAATTTGGAGGCCAGTATACAAAACATCACCATTCTTATTGATAACAAAAAGATAATTTCAAATTAATCATCAAAATAAAAAATATACGAAAAACAAAAAAATACTATAATATTTTAAAATATATAAGGGTGCTTTAGCTTGTCAGATAATTTTATCTTCATTTGATACAAATGGATGCTTAGGTAATGCCAGTGTTTTGTAAATTAGATGCTCTAAATAACTGTTAAAATCAATTGATCAAATTATTCATTTTAATTAGCCACCAACAAAACCAGCTATCAACCATTGTCAAATAACGCATAATTATCAACCCTTGTTAAAGTGAAACCAATGAACCAACAAACAGCACTGCAGCTCTCTTTAATTTCTTGACCATGTAAACCAACGAATCAAGGAACATTTTCCATTCCTTCTATCCTCACCTTTTTTGAATAAAACAGTTTCACGTTCTTTCTTTAAATACGTATAAGGTATCAGACGTAACTTATCTGGAAGCGATATATGATACAATTTCGTTCATAATTCTTCTTTTCGATACTCTTTCATCATCCATATCTCCATATAACTTGTGTTACCAATAGCATCAGAATTATGATATAACACCAAATGCAAATTTTCTATTAAATCCGCTAATTGCCAAGGATCACATAAATTTGTAATTTCATTTGGGACTAATAATTCATAACACTTATACGTATGAAGATCAAAACTTGTAATAATCTTAGGTTTCTTTACTACATTATTATACTCTTTCTCAAAAAATGATTCCCAGTGTAAAGCATTGTTAGATAGTAACATCATAGCACCCAAACAACGGGTCCCACATAAATATTGGCCCGGGTAAACCCAACCCCATGATTGTTTGTTCAAACTATAAACAAACAATTTGTAAACTTGTGAATGATTGTAATCTAAAATTGGTAATACAATCTTGTAATCTTGCGTTACACTATAATAACCAAACCCGGCCCATTAAACTTTTTGCTGAACTTAGATTATGTTTATAGAATGGCAACTTATCGGATTATATAATAAAAATCTATTAAGTTTCGAATGATCTTTGGAAGCAAAGCAAGCCGTTGCAAGAATCTATAAGATTGTCTCTAAATATGCGATCCTTAAATTTTAAAATAGAATGAAAATCATTATTGTAATAGAATAGTTTAGTGGAATGACTATGACCATAAAAATAGATGATTACAGAATTTTCCTTATTTTTATTGATATATTTATGGAGATGAGATTGTCCGAATTTGTTACTATCGATTAAATTACACCTAGATTTACAAACACACTTGTAACGAATAAGATCTATCGCTGGTAGATGATATAATATCTTTTATTGCAAGTCAAATGGAAGATATTTGGTATGAGTACTTGAGTTGTTATTAATTAGCTATTTATGTCTTGATCTAATTTTAATAAGAATAATTAATAAAAATAAGAATAAATAATAAGTTGAAAAAAATAAACTTATTGGCATTATATAGAAAGTTTAAGGTTTCAAAACTTAATGTTTTATGTCCAAAAAGAGAAAGTTGTTAATGTTTTAGCTAATTATAACATTGTGTGGTAACTAAAACCGCGATGTATGCAATGAGATATTAACGTTGGATATATATATTGAGTGGAAGACTGGAAGTGAATGTTTGTAGGAAAGGATTACCTACAACACTTTACTAATTATATTATTTCTCATCAATAGATATTCATATTTATAGAAATTATAATTATAATTTAGTAGACGTTGATAAAACACAATGCTTTATAGAACGTTTTTATAATTATTCATATTTAATTATGGTGATTGTATTTTGGTTCAAATTTTGTCATTGTTATTATTATTTATTAAGGTAATTGTATTATTTTAATTTTTTTTTCAACAAGTCTTGTATGAGAATGAGACCGTCTCATCACCCGAAACGAGCCCATATAATTAATTAATTTCTCTAATTGATCATTTTTAGGTTGTAAGTAATCATTTTAAGGTTATAAGTGATCACTCTAAGGCTATAAAAATTAATCACTCTAAAATTATAAGTAATCGTGATCATTTTAAGACGGTAGGTGTATATTGGGCCAGCCAATAGGAATGGTAACCATCGTAAAATCGTCTCGTTTGAGAATTTGTGTTTTTATTAAGATGATTGTACTATTATGAAAAATTTTATTTATTTTTTTATCAAGGTGATTGAGGCTTTCTTAAAAAGTAATAACCCTAAAAATCTAATCTAAAACAGAATGGATCAAAATCAGTGGCCCTTTAGTTTAGTCATTTTTTTTTTCTTGGGCCCTAGTAGTTGCTGAAATGTGAATCATTGAAATAAATAAGATTAATTAGCATTTTAATTCCAAGTATAAGATTGGGATAAACTTATGTCCCAAAATAAGCTTCCGTACGTCCAAGCCTAGCCTCGGGTAAGTCGCTGTTACTAACAGCGACTTAAGGCAAAAAAAAAAAATAAAAAGTTGAAAGTCGCTGTTAGTAACAGCGACTTATAGTTTTTTTTTTTTTTTTTTTTTAAATTTAAAAACTAAACTAGCCGTTGTTAATTAGAAAAATAGCCGTTAGAATGTGAAAATAGCCGTTGTAATGTTGTTGTATAAATAGGTCCATCATTTCTTATACTTCATTTTATCCATTCTAGATCATTCTTATTCTTTTCCATCAATTGTTAAAGTTAACATAAGGTATTTTGTTAGTTTTATTATTGTAAATGTAAACATTATTTTTGAAAGTTCACTAACGTTAATATATTATATGTATTATGTAGATGTCAAAGGAGCATTGTATTCAAGAGCTTTGTGATTGTGGTTATGAAGTTGAGATTAATACTGATTGGAGCGACTTCGATCCAGGGCGTGAATTTGTTGCTTGCCCTTTCTACTTGGCTGACGGATTAGGATGCACATACTTTCGCTGGATTGCTCCGGAGGGTACAAAATGGCAGAGAGACTTAATAATAAGGCTTGAGAAGGAAAAACAAGAGCTTAAAGATGAAGTATTTAATCTAAAGAGACAAATGGATGATATGGCACATAGGAAAGAAGAGACTGAAAGAATTATGAAAAAGTTAACTAAGCCTTCTTAGTTAGCGACGGTAGTTTAACTTAATGCATGAAGTATGTAGTTGGATTTGGATTTGTTGAACTTGCTTGAAATTGTGTTGAATGTTGAATAGCAACATCCTTATTTGAATATGATTGTATGTTTTTGATTAAATTTATGCTGCATTGTTCGCGGAATGATTCATCGCCCAAAAGTTTGAGTAGTTAACATCAATTCACTCATAATAAACGTGTGATACTACGCTAAAAATATATACATGTACATATATGTTACAATTTACACACAAAAGACCAACAGTTACAAATGAGTATGTACAAATGTTCAATAATTACAAAACTATTGTAATGCTAATCCTCCTCCTGTACCCTGTCTAATTGTGAAGGTTTACGACGCCTTCTACGATAGTAAGATGCAGTCGCATGACGCTCGGGTAGGGGAGGGGATTGATAGTTTGATGATGTGGCACCCTGTGAGGACCCGACACGGTAGTCCGGACACGTTAAGTCAACCTCCTCAAGATGAACGTCGGGTTGATGAGCAGATGACTCGTACGCGTACGTAGTGGTGTGGGGCGCAGTTACTTCCGGAATGAAGTGTTGAAACTGCGTGCCTTGGAGTATGCCTTGGGCAATCTCCCGTACGGGCTCCTCTTGGGAGGAGCCGATGACTGATGCAATGCCCTGTGCCTGCAGTAAGACTTAATTATTAATGAAATGTTTAAAGTGTAAGTTGTAAGGATAATAATTAAAGTTGAAGAATACTTACAAAGTGTGTCATCGTCGGTGCTGCGGGATTGTACTGGGATGCCGCCAAGATACCTCGTGGTGTCATCCATCGACGAGTAATGGAGAGGAACCACGGCATGTAATCCGCCGTAGTAGGTGCGCCTGCAGCCTCGATCGGTGCACCTTGGGCAAGCAGATCTAGCCTGTGCTCCCAACGAGCGACATGCCGCCAGTTCACCTCTAGCCAGTTCTTGGGATCCCGACCCTTGCGAGAGTGGTGGAGCTCCGCTTCTGTGTCGCATGGAGGCGGGATGCCCTGTACCATCCCAAATTGGCGCAGTACGCGCTCAGGGAGATGCACTTCGACCATGTCGAAGCAGATCAGAGGTACAGATGCTCTCCACGCCCCTAACAATATGCCCGAGTGCTGAGGCAATGCAGCGTATGCCTCAGCGGGGTAAGGGTCCCATAGAAACTAAACGTGAAAATTCGATTAATAAATTACTCAATTTGATACTTATAAAACAAGTTGTGGTGAAGTTGTTACCTGGTCAGCACGTAATAGATCGAGCTGATCGCGGTAGAACCCCACGCCCGATCCAGTGTGGGTCCTTGATCGTCTTTCAAAGGACCATCGCGATCCATATGGCACATGCGGGGGAGGAAGCAGTGGTGGCGCAAATGCACCACGACCCACACTCCTCATCGGTTGACCAATGAGAACATGCTCCCATGCCCAAAGCTAAGAATTACCATTATAAGTAAGTAAAAGAGGTACAACAATATTATTACCTGTAGAATAAGCATTATAACTTATTATTACCTGTAGAGTAAGCAAATGCCTCAAGCAAAACCTATGATGGGCGTTTGGAGGTTGCCATTCCGGCTCCTCCATAGTTGCTAGAATGCCCGCATGCCTATCGGAAATAACGCATAACCCTGGACTATGCATCACATGCTTACGAACACAGCCCATAAACCAAGACCACGCGGCTATGCATTCTTTTTCGACCAAAGCAAAGGCAAGCGGGAATATTCCCTTGTTCCCATCTTGGGCAATCGCAGTCAACAACGTATGGCGATACTTACCATACAAATGTGTTCCGTCAATGGCAATAACGGGTTTGCAATACTTAAATCCCTCAATACTAGGTTGGAAAGCCCAAAACACGAGTTGGAAAGTTCTAATACTAGGACGGACATACACACCGACATCATTATCTTCCTTAAAGAACCACTCAACTACGGTACCGGGGTTTGAAATTTGCAGTGCCTTCAGGAAGCGTGGAAGAAGAGGATAAGAATCTTCCCACGTACCATAGATGGAGAGAAGGGCTTGCTGTTTAGCACACCAAGCCCGCTTATAGGTCACTTCCACACCAAATTGGTCTTTGACCATTTGCCGGACAACAGAAACCTTAATTGATGGGTCTTGAGCAACACAATTTCTAATACGATTGTTAATCACGGAAGATGTCAAATGAATGTGCCCAGCTGACACGTTTTCAGTACTTAAAATACAACCCCCGTGCCTCCCTTTATAAGTAATTATCTCCCATGACGGTGAATAGGAGGTCTTCCTAGCCCTAAGCCTCCAACCACACCCTCTCTTACACTTCAACGTGAGCACGGTTTGATTTGAAGTCTCAGTTCTGTACTCAACGTTCCTACGAATATGATACAATCTAACAGCGTCTAACAAGGCATCCTTGTTGTCAAACATCATACCCTTTTGAAACTCTCCTTCGTCGGTGTAGGTTGTATCACAATCCCAAGACCTCCAAGAGTTGTCCTCAATGTGTTCATCTAGAGGGGGAACCAGTGCGTAGGGTGTAGGGGCAACGATTGTTGGAATGTTTCCTAAAGTCATGTCATTAGCTAGAGCCTCCTCGTCAATACCCACATCATCCTCAGAAGGAGCTTCAACGAATTCATTACTCTCACTATTAACATTATCCCAAGGCTCATTTGTATCTTGTAAGTTAAAAGTAACATCATTTGACACTTGAAATTGAACTTGATTGGGTTCATTACAAGGATAAGAGGAAGATGGCATAAAGGGATTTTGGGTTTCTTGGGTAGGGAAGGGCGTATGAGAAGGAGCAGAAGGAGTTATATTCATAAATGCATTTGTTTCCACTACGTTCACATCTTCGTTCCCTAGGGGTACCTCTTCTACATATAACTCTAAAGAAGGACTAGGGGTAGACCTTGAATACTCCCACATTGCATCTATAGCCTCCTCATCCTCAACCGGAAAAGCTAACAAATCTCCACTCAGATTGTATTTAAAACTTAAATTAACAATACTTCTTGTAGTGTCAATGCCAATCCTAGAGCATATAAAATGTTTAAATTCATTCAAATCCATGTATGAGTTGCATGCAAACAGTTTACGTTTTCCCCCAACATACTTAACATTATTACTAGTTGATCGAATTGAACCATTCCAAAAGCATACAATGGTGACACGAAATGAAGCCATTTCTACAACAACACATAAAAAATCAACATCACCATCAACTTCATAAATATATGACCACTATACATTTTACATTCAACTAATAATTCTGAAACAAACTTTTAAAAGTGAGGATCAATGTAAATAACAACTACATTTGACATAATCGTAGAGCTCAAGTGTAAATGCCCACTACACATGAAATACATTTTAAATTCACCACCAAATGAAAAAATTTATAATAAAAACGAACCTCAATTAGCTGTAGATCAAGAAGAATTACGTAATTGGAAGCTTGTCAACCTACATTAATGTGAAAATTGATTAAAACACAACAAACCCTAATTTTTCGAATATTGAAAAAAAAACCAAAAAAAATTACCTTAGATCGATCTAAGAAGACTACAGCACTAATTACTGGTACAAACTTGAAACTTGATGACCTTAGTTGAAGGAATGAAGATCCTTACAAGGTTGGAATGAAGAAGGAGAAAGTAGAGAATTGCGGGAGAAAAGTAAATCGCGAAATGAAGTGAGGAAGAAGAAGGATTCTGGAAAAATATAAAGCTATAAGTCGCTGTTACTAACAGCGACTTTCAACTTTTTTTTTTTTTTTTTTTTTTGCCTTAAGTCGCTGTTAGTAACAGCGACTTACCCGAGGCTAGGCTTGGACGTACGGAAGCTTATTTTGGGACATAAGTTTATCCCAATCTTATACTTGGAATTAAAATGCTAATTAATCTTATTTATTTCAATCTTTCCTGAAATGTTTGTTTACCTTTGCACTTAGGGCCTGTATATCATAGGGTTGGTTCTGCTTGTTGGAATCGGACTTGTTTGTAATCCTAAGTTTCGATTGGGGTAACATGTTAGATATTGAAAACGTTAGAGTATATAACATATTTTGGTCTTTAATTATTAGCTTAATCTTTTGGTTGAATTGATTTTTTGACGTTGTATCAGAAGTCAACGTGACAAAAGTTCACATGTTCGAATCTCAACCACCCCTTCATTTAAAATGAAACATTTAACGTCAGGTATGAAGAGGGTCAGTCTCACTGTGAGATGTGCCTCCTACATGGATTAAATAGTCCAACTAATATATTTTACATGAATATAGACTTCTTGATTGCAGCCGTCTCAGTGAGAGATAGGCATTCATTGAAGTTTTGATCCAGGTCTAGAGAGAGCTGAAGATGGTAAACTATATCCTTATGAAAAAAGATAGAAAAATTGCAATATTTTACTTAAATAAGTACAATATTTATAATATCATCATTATACTCAATATATTCCGCTCATAAAAAATACAACATATATAATGCAATATCGTTCAAGATGGTTGGATGTTTCTTTAAACTTTAAAGGATAGTTTTAGTAACATATTTAGATATGAGAGTTGCAATAGTATGAAGAATTCCTTAATTGTTTGTGTGATGGATGCCATACATGAAAATATTAATAGAAAACCTTACCATCCATTTTCAAGGAAGGTTGAACATGATATATGATAAGACTCTTAGTAATCCAACTCTCGTCGATCCCCCAAGTGGAGTATAAGCAAACATTGCTTGATTTGGGATGATAATTAAGCTAAGGGCATGTTTAGATTAGATGTAAATATTTAAGGGGAAATAAAGTCAAACTAATAAAATGAAAGTAAATAGAGATGCATTTGAAGAAGTTGAGATAGTTGTGAAGAAGGTAAAATGAGCATGAAATAAAAATAATGAAAGAAAAAGAAGATAATTTCCCCTATTATGGAGGTAATACATTCCCCCTCCGCTCTTAGGATAAATATTTACCTCACAAAGTTGAGAGCTCCTTTCATTTTTCATTACTTTGTAACCATTCTTCCACCTCTACAACAATTAAATTTCACTAATTTCTCATTTATCAACTTTGTTTTCTTACTTTGACTTTTTTACCCCTTATTCAAACATGCCCTAAATTTGAAATTTTGACTTTATCCCATTATTTAGTATTTTAAGTTCTAGGTTATTTTGTGCTTCTTAATGAAAAAATGAAAAAACTAAAAATGTCTTAATTCAAACTTAATTACTCGACTCAACATTTGAGCAAAAGACACAACACCACAACCAAGTTAAAAGTTTAATTTAAATTTCTATTTGATTTTAATTATTATATATTTGTGTATTATTAATTCTGATGAAGATATTGTATAATAAGTTTTTTAATCAATAAATTCATTTTAATTTACCCCTACATGATTGATTTGTTTAGCGGATTGACATGAAGTTTATAAAATCATAAGATATTGGCTAAGCTTTGGTACAGATTGAAATAGTGTTGTAGCTATGTGAGGGTTGTTGGGATGAGTTATCCCACATCGATAAATTGAAAATGGTGTGCACGCATTATAAATTTAACAAGCTATGATGTTATCCTATTAACAAGATAACACTATTTGATTAGCGTACACAAATATATTTAACTTAATTTAGATTGCATTGTTTATGAAAACATGATATATCATGGATAAATTTGTTCAAAGCTTTAAGCGAAGGATGTGTCCACTGGCTCCAACTTTCGAGACCGACACATGTTTGTTTTGATTTTAGATTGCAGATAATATGATGGATATAAAAATTAGATAGTGTTACATTAACAGTAATAGTATTTTAGTAACATTAATAAATTTGTAGTATATTTTTAAAATTTTATATCATTCTTACGATTAAAAAATCTTGATAAAAAAGATTTTTTTATTTATAATTAATTTTTCATTAATATCTAATATAACCCCTTCAAATAATAGTATATGGAGTGAATTTTGTGAAGAAATGAAATGATTAAAATAGTAAAAACAAGATCATTAAATTTGTCAAGAGATATTCGTCCCAAAGTTATTATATAAGCTTTTTATTATTATTAATGAAATAGGTGGTAGGAGTATTAGGAGTCACAATCTTCTTAATGGTTGTTCAAACCAAACACTCAATAATAGTACTCAATTTGGCAAATTGTAATTGATTAATTCACGGAATTCTCCAAGTTATGGTGGGTCTTGAAAAGGTGAACTTTTTCTACGACTAGTCATTAAACCTCAACACAACTACATCATGAACTATCGGATCTTCCTTCCAATTAAAACTTAAAAACCATCAAATCAAGTCAATGCCCAAAGATATACGCTTTGATTTTATTGAAGGACGTGATATCTTATGGTGTATTTATTTATATTTATATTTATATGTGATACTAGTCTATTTTAGTCATTTAGCTTTATTTAAATTTAGCACCGAAACTAAAAAATTATACGTAATGGATTAATTGTAATGAGGGTATTTAAAAATAAAAAAGAATATTAAAAGTAAGAAATGATGAATTAAATCCGAAATTAGAAACAAAGTAAATTTATTGAGAAAAAATAAAATTAAAAAGGAGATAAATTTGATTGGACAGAAAAGTGTATAATAATAAAATTCAAACAATATCCTCACAGTGAGGTTATGGAGCGTCGTCTTAATGTGAAAGGTATGTTTATGTATGTTATTGATGTAGTAGTTGAATATATTAATTAAATTGGATCTTTTTGGATTTAAATTTTAAATTCAAGAGTGGTAATTTAAAAAAAATGAATCAATTTGTTTTAAGATGATAGCTTGGAAAAAATATTTAGATACAAAGTCGATTTATTATAAGTTTTGGGTGATTTAAATTGACTATTTAAAAAAATTAAATTAGAAATTGTGTGTAGTTGAAAAGATGGAAAGAAATTTGGAATTTCAATTCAACATTGTTAATCTATAAAGGATTTGGTTATTCGATATGGTTTTTAATAAATCAGATTAAAAGTTTTATGATCTTTAACTAATAAATTATTTTAATTAAAAAAATTAGAGATATGTAAAAATTTTGATCTTAGAAATATTTATCAGGTTAAATAATTGATTATTTGATATGATTTTCAATAATTCAAATATTTTGGATTAGGTATCCAATTTGAAATTTTGGATACGAAAATCTGAAGTAGGTCAGAATTTTGAATGTCCCGTTTATTATTTTCTATAAAAAATTGCAAAATTCTATCCTTACTAAAATGTAATAGAAGTAAAATTACACTTCATTTTTACTTTTATTGGTTAAGCATGAACAAATTTTAATTTTTTTATAGCAAAAGTTTTAGTGGTTGAACATAATCAAGTGTTTATTGTTACTTACATGTAAATTTGTCTCATGCACATTGAAGAAATAAAAAACATAATGCTTTATAAACTTGAAGAAAAATTCATGATATTACCATTGAATTTAGTAGGAAATCTTCTTTAGGCGAGCTTGTAATTACATACCAACTCAATTTGTTAATGCACCTTTATTACATTTAAGCGGATTTAGATTTAAAGAGTCTAAAATGAAAAAAACACATTTTTTACACAATCGATATAATTTCATTTTTGGTTGTTAGTTATTTCACTTTCGTAGTTAAAATAGTTGTTTTGGGTTGTTAACTATCATAATCTCTCCTCAAATTATTGTTAAATTAGCTGATTTAGATTTAAATGTGAGTGCTAAACATCAAAAGCGACTTTTTTTAAATTCAACCTAACTCTTTCAAACTATTAAAGTGAGTGTTTTATTAAATATCAATTTTAACATTCAAAATATTATGTTAAACATTAAACAACCAAAAGTGTATAATTTAAGTAGAAAAATAAATATATTTTTTATTAATAGGGTACAATTAGCCCATTTCAAAACTTTCTGAAACCATTCTACAAGTAAATTTATGTTAAGGGTAAAACTAAATATTCAAAGAGTTATTCTGGTGAAAGATCATTTTTCAATGAAAGACGATTTCAACAAAGAACATATGTTCTTATAATATATATAAGATGAATTTTTTTAACCCAATTACGGTGAAACCGTCTTTCATAACAATTTGTGATATCCAAATAATCGGATCGGATCTGATTATATAAACCCCTACTACTAAAGCTAGTATGGATGAATATAGATAGGTCTTTTTGAGTCATATACAAGCTAAGTCAAGTCTAATGGTCAATAAAAGCAAATTTATAATTATAGATTGGACTTATATTTGATTGTTTGTTGACGACAATTAATAATGGAAATGGAAATTGAAAATATAAGGAAACTACTCAGATAGAGAAAAATTAAAAGCAATGGAAAAAGAAAAATAAAAAAGCAAAGGTCGATGTTGTGACCACTAAAACTTATTGTATTACGTATAAATTGGGATTGCCAAAATGCCTGTGCATGCACTTAGTTTATATTTTATATCACTTTGCGACTTCCACTCCTCTTGGACGTGGCTTTATGGGCCCTCAAAAAGGCTATTGTACGTGAATATGCACAATTCCTATATATCACTGTTTTACCACTAACTTAAATAGTTAAATAAAAATAAATTATTAGTAGGTGGATATTTTGATTTGAGATTATTTCGTTGAGAGACAATCTCTTGTAATAGTAGCTTTTTGTTCATATATTCAGTTGAATTGTCTAAATTGATTTTGATTATCAAAATTGAAAATTATTCGACCTGATCTAAAATATTATCAATATATTTACACATATTCAAGAACTGAAATTAAGTACTTGATCTAAATTATTGTATCCGTAACCCATATAAACATCCAAATGGATATCTTTAAATGATTAACGAGTCTAAATTGATGAAAAGTTTAAACTTTTTAATTTATATATGATTTATTTTTTATTACTTGTTGAGTTTAAATTTTATAATTATATATAATAAATAGAGCCTAAAAAACTATACTCCTTCACCTCATTTTGCTGCACTCATTTGAAATAGGAGAAGGTACAAAAGAGAGTGATAATGAATGTTAAAATTTCAGCAAGTTATTATTAATTAAAATAAAAAATGATTATTATTACCAAAATTATAAAAAAGAGCAAAAAGGTTTAGTAAACCGAGAGGAGAGTTATATTCAAGGGACGTTAATTTCGTCATTAGAATGAATTAGTGAAGGGTATCATTAGAATTATACCTATAAACAACAATTACGTCCGTTTGTGACGTTTTTTTTTTTTGCTCGTTGTTTATTAAAATGAGTTTTCTAGATTAATTATACATTTTATTAATTTTATTGTATTTTAGCAAAAGATAATTCAATTTTAAGCATGTCATTTGTCATTTGTTATTGGATAGTATTAATGAAACTTGACTTATTTACATTTTTTGGACTTATCATATTTACACATTTGCATTTTTGGTAAAAATTTATATATTAATGTATGCAATAAATCATAATCATTCCAATTATACTGTTATATATAAATGTACAATTTTTAAAATTATACTGAAAAATAGATAAAATAATGAAAATACACTGGTAGAAAATTATACTGCAAAATAAATTACATTCATTTCAATTATACTGCAATTTATTAAATTACAAGAAGTACATAATTGCCCTTTTTTCCAGCAATAGTTGTTAAAAATTTAAATGATATAAATTTATTTAATTGATCATTAAGTTCAGTCATTTACATTGTTAGACTACCATAATTACAATTTTGAATTTTAGGAAAAGTGTGAAAAATATTGAACTAAATGATAATTATGGAAACAAATAAATTAATGCAAAAAAAATCAACCAACTTCAATCAGTGTGTAGGCAATCAGACTATCTTAGCTACCAAATATAGTGCAATAAAAATCAATCAACTAATAATGTTGTCTGATTTTCTGTAATTTAATTATTTCTTTATAAAAATTAATAAAAATGCATAAACACTTTCATGGCAGAAATTACAATATAAATAGTCCCATATGGCCATTCCAATTGTTTGCTCATACTATTTCTCTTCTCTGAACCTTTAGTATTGTTTAATAATATTTTATAGAATAACCATGAGTTTAAATTACATTCAAGAAATTCATAGTCATAGTGTAACATGGAATATTAATGACCTTTAATAAAAGTCAAGAACAAACATTATCCTATAATTGGTTTGTTCATACCGCAGCCTCTTTTTAGTCATAAACAATTTTACGTCACCATTGTTAGAGTGACTAGCAGAAAAGGATTAAGAATTTTTATATGCGACAAGGATGGTGAAATATGTCATCGTACTGAGAATGTAGTATATATAGAGGTGTTTCGAAACCTATAAACTCTTGATTAACAACCTATTTCGGATTCTTTATATTTTAATTCTTTTTTAATTACAATATATATTATATGTAAATACTTTATTACCCACCTTTATTTAATATTAGTATTAGTCTAAAATTTTATTAAAATATTAACGTATATTAAAATCCGTGTATTGCATTGCACGAGTTTTTATACCAGCAGGAGCTACGAGGGTAAAGATAAGTTGACAATATAAGTTGATATGACTTCAAATCATACGTTATATACAATGGACTGATCAAAACTAGTTTGACAAATTGATGCATGAGATTAAAAAAGTCTTTAGGATAATTAAGTAGAACATAGACTTATTAGGATTAACAATATTTGACATGAACTGATAACTTCAATTCATTAACTACACCAACAGAGCAACAAAGACTAACTAGCCAATACAATTTTATTTTTGTTAAGCACAAGCTAGACTGAATGAAGGAAAGGTCTTAGAGAGAAGGCAAAAAGATTCAAAATCCATATCCTTTATGGAAAAAGTTGTACATCATCAAACCGAAACAATATCTGATTGTCCTAGATGTTAATAAGTTAAAACTAAAATGAAGATAGGATCGGACTTGCAGCCTCTTCGGTTGTCGATAATGATTAGTTGGAATGTAAAGTTACTGTAATTTTGGTTAGAAAATCTCTTGACAAGTTTAATGGTCATGCTTTTAATACATCAATCATCTTGCTTTCTTCAAAATTCATTCGATTAATGCATTAACATTCAAAAATGTAGTATTAGGTGGTAATAAAAATTTTTTTATGATCAAAGTTTTATTATCATGGAAATGACTTGATACATTTTTTGAAAATTTACACGATATATTATTATTATTACCACTATTTAGTACCAACAATCTAACAGACGGTTAAAATTTTGAATTTTTCCTTGCTAAGAAGTCAAGAACTATAAACATGGTATTAATTAGTGTAGTCATAATGTTCTTGACATTAACCTGTTGAGCTAAATTTATGATTATAGATTGTGGTAAACCAGGTGAGGTAAAACATACCAAAAAGTCATAAAAAGACAATAAACAAAACAAACATTTATTCGTAGTTATATGTATATGAAGCTGATTATGGATGACTTTTAGCTCAACTCAAAGTCTCATAGCCAACCATGATTTCCCATTATATGTTTCATAGTCATAGTCATTGTTCCAAGTTAATGTTCAAAATGCCCATGCATGATGCATACATTTTTTCTTCACGTATAGAGTGAAATATGGAGCGTAAAACAAGGAACTTATATAGCTGTTATATTGACTATTTTTCCAAGAGTTGTCTTTGATTATTAACTATCTTATTATCAATCATAATTTCTTTGTAATGTATACTTATGTAAATTATAATTAATACCACGTAAATCGGTTTATTAATAATTTTTATATTTATATATATAATAATCACTCATGACGAATATTAATTAAGTCTTTTTAAATCGATCAGTAATTATATATATAAAGACACCACTAAAATACACAAATCTCATTTTATAATTATAATAGGTGTAACAATGAATTATTTAATTCGGTTCAACTAAGATTTGAAATCGTATGAAATAAGTTTGAAAAGCATATTATGTACACTTAATAAACTAATAATGTTGTTAGTACTATTTAGTATATAATTATTGACCAAGATGAATCAACAAAAGATGCCTTGTTTTGGTGAAGGAAGTATCCTAGATGTCTACCACCAACAATGCACCAACCAAAAGATATTATATGAACATTATAAAAGAGTACCAAAAAAATTAAACTAATACTCAAATTATTAAAAAGTGTGAATAGGATATTAAGTTATATTTTTTATATGGATAATTCAAATTATTAATATTATAAGTGATTATTTTTGTATTAAAAAGTGTGAATAAGATATCAAGTCAGGTTGAATTTTTTTTTAAAAAAGCTACTTTTGTTGTTTAACATTATAAGTAATCACTTTAACGTTTATAATTTTTTTAGTAAAATTTAAGCTCTTATCAAGTGAATTGAAAATTTATAAAAAAAAAATCTGGCCTATTTAAATAAGGAGGAAAATAAGTAATCCACTTAAAAGTATATTTCACTAGTAAAACCAATTAGTAATTGTCGAACGGAGTTACTCTTCAAATTTATAAAGTGTAAAATCTTTAGCGTAGCAGATTTGTTACAAACTTCATTAAAAATAAGCATTTAATTAAAAGCCCCTTAACCTGTGGCTTTGAATAAATGCCCCATTTTAAAAGCCTAATTGTAAATTAGGCTCTGATACCATATAGATACAAATTTAACAAAAAACTTAGTTAAGTTAATGTTGTCGCCTCTTAATATATTATATAGTTTTTCACTCACTAGGATCTGCAATTGAATATTGTGTATAATATTTGTTCTTATGACTCTTTATTTTTAAATTGTCACATTAAAATATCTTCTCTATTTTTAAAACTGTACTAGTTCTTTCTATCTAACTTATATGAACTTAATTATTGAAAAAACTTGTTCACTTATGAAGTTCTATTCAAAAGTTATATTTATAAATACTTTTACACTAATAATTTTATGTATTGTAAGAGTTTCTGGAATAGTAGGCTATATTACATACGACATCAAAGAAAAATCATTTATCCTTGTTTGTGTTGTCCTTAAACTTAGCTTGAAATAGTTAATGCTTCTCTGAATATTCATGATCAACGAAGAAAAAACTAGCCATGCGGTTGATCTTTTTATAAAGGGTGCTTAAGTCATTGAGGGAATGGGGCCCAAGATCTTGAGTTGAATTTATGTGGTGAATATAACTTTTTATGTTGAAATTGACATTTTAAATTGTCGAGTTACTTTATTTGACATAATGATATAGTAAAAAATTAAAAACTGAACTCCTATATATAGTAAACCGTTTATATTTCTATTTATAATTTTAAATTTACTAAAATAATTTGACTGTATTGAATTAACGTTAAAAATTTAGTAAGATGACTTACAAGTCTTCTGATGTTTTCGATTCTTTGTTTGATTCGTTAACTAATCAAGTTCTCATTTCTTAATCTAACACCCAAAACAAATTCTCAAAAATTCTAAATTATGCAGTAAGCCACGTGAGTAGTTGGTCTTTTAAGTCAACACCAATTAATCTCTAGTCAGTTCCATACCTCTTAAATTCTTAATTTTGATTGGACCACATACATTTTATTAAGTTATTCTTGTAAGATACCTTCTTTCGATGAGACAATCTTAAAAAGAACATTATAATCTCTAAAAAGATAAGCGTAAAAGTTAACGAGATATGAGTAAGAAAAAAAGCAACGAAAAAAGTATATATTTCTATAGTTATTTTTTGGCAAAAATAATAATGTAGTAGATAATTTGAAACTATTCATTAAGAAAAAAAGAAAAATATAATATTTTGTCACCGATACGATAAAATTAATTAATTTCTTTTGCCTTTCCTATATATACTCCATACGTGCCTCCCTTGCACCAAATTAGGTAGTTATTAGCGTGGACAATATAAGCGCTTATGATGAAAATAATTGAGCAAAATTTATATTAAAAGATAATACATAATTCATAGACTTCATTAAAAAAAATTGAACAATAAGTATTGACATTGACTTCATCAAGTAGATAGTAGTCAGTGTATATGATCAATTATTTTAAACAAAATATAATGATATATTTGTGTTTTTTGACGTTTTTAGTAGATGAAATTTAATATAAAGCAAGGTTCTCAATCATAAATAAATTTATGATAATGAATAACTAATAATGAGAGGAAGGTTAAGAAAAAATTATAAAATTAGCTATTTTTAGTAAACAAAATAATTCCAATCTAACATCATCAGTACTTCAAATATCAAATAAAAATAAATAAATAAATACGTAATCAATACTTAAAAATTAAATTCAATTTTTAATCACAAATTAATAATCAAACCCTTAGAAGTGAAAAATAAAACAATTGACCATATTTCTACTTTTTTTTCATATAAATATAATAATTCAAAAATACAAAAAAAAAATTCATCAATTTAATGCCCATATATATATATATATATATATATATATATATATATATATATATATATATATATATATATATATATATATATATATATATATATATATATATATATATAATGTGATCAAATTGAATACTAACATGGAAAAATAGGGCATCTCAATAACTCAACTTTAGACTAAATTCTTCAAAGTCTAAGCAACTTTTACTTGTTTTCATTGGGCGCTGTTTGTTTGGCTCCATACTTAAATCATGGCTGGATTCTTTTAACTTGCTTTGTTCTATTGTTTCACCGTCAAATTTCTATAAAAGGATACGACCTAATCTGGTCCATACATACCTTTTCTAGTTTTCTTGCATGCATGATCAGAAATGTCAAATCGTAGACCGACAGATAATATAGGTTTGAGACTGCTTAGACAATGGTTCAATCATTTTATTAAAAATTATTCTATTAATATTGAATTCTACATAACAAACAATAAACATAAGAACTACGTAGTCAAGTTGATTCCATACACACGCAAAGATGAGTGTTTGATTTGACCCATCTACACTAATATGCTTTATAAACTGGTGTTCATATGGTGGTATATTTATAAAAAAATGGAATAAATACTAAGTTGTTAAATATATGTTAATTAGAAATATATTGAATAATTTATATATGAATATACTTGTGGTTTGGTGTATAAAACGAAATATACTTTCACGTACTGAAAACTTATCGTGAATTTATAATAATTTGGGATTTATATAAGTTAGCTAGGTTTCTTGAAACCTTTAGTTTTTAGGGAACAAAATAGTATTGGTATTATCGTGTTGATTATCAATTTGTATAGCATACCATTTAATAAATTTTTTTAAAAAAAAAAAAAACATGTTTACTATGTGCTGGTTATAATAATATATACATAACTTTTCCTGCTAGACAAATTTAGAAGATTGGTTACTTAAAACATATACAAATAAATGAGACTTGAGCTTTGTTTTATTCTAATTTTTTAGATAAAATTTTAAATTTTATTCTCATTTGAACTCTGTTATACTCTCAATTTAACTTGTTTGTAAAAATGTATATATAAATAAATTATACTTTGAATATCAAAAGAAAAATTTATTTGTCTCAAACATAATTGAGTGATAGAATTTAAAAAATCAAAATATCATTTATTCTTCAATTTTGAAGTGGAGTTTCCCTAAAATAGAATTTTGAGACACAATATAAAGAGAATTTTAAAATAGGTGAATCTTTTTAGTGATTAATCTTTTACTAATTAAGCTTGGGGTGTTTGGTTTTAAAAAAATTCTAGAATTTTTTTGGTTTGGTTTGACAAATAATTTAAAATAAATAAATAGATAATAAAATACAAAATTAACGTTAATTATGACTACTAACTGATTACCGACTAACGCATACAATCGGAAGATCAACATTTCATTGCCCACCGATTGATTTTCGACTGAATATTTAGTCGAAAATCGGTCGAAAAATACATATTTAATAGGTGAGTTTTGGGTAATCTTCTAAATTTTTATGGTGTTATATTTTAGCAATGGTTCAATGCAACTTATCTTAAATTATACCTAAATTTGTTTAATAGTTTTGTATACCAAGATTTTTCAAATAGTTTTAAAATTAATTGTTAATTAGCAAATATCATATCTCTTGACTCTAAATATCAAGTTTCATGTCATTGTAAAATTAGGTCAAAGTTAGAGATGTTTCTATAATTTTCCTATGTTAACTCATCAAAAGATGTGCTATAACTCGCACCTTTTTTCTTTTAGGACTTTACCTTAATTATGTAGCCAAGCCAATGGTCAAATTTATCAACCCATCTTTTCTTACTCATTTATGTTGGTATAATTCCTTTGGTTTTGGTATTTGATGTTGAAGTTTCTTCCCCAGAAGACTCTGCCTACTCACGGTAAAGAAAAGAAGCTTTGTGTAGACAATACATGACACAATTCAATATAAAGACGTCAAATCCTTGAATTTGGTGGCCATGCAAAAAAGATAAGACCAATCAAATTCTATATTAAAAATGCATGTTTTAACTCTATTGTAAATGTGACTTTAATTTTATTAGTCAAATATATAAAATAAAGTTATATATAAACTTACTAGGTTACAAAACATATGACAAGTTCAAATCTTTGCTTTATATACACCAAATGTGAACTTCATCATCGAAAACATCATATATCGAACATAGTAACAAGAAGATTTTGTATGTGAACTTGATATTAATTCTAGTCGAGATGCTCTTTTTTAAAACATTATTTCTTCTCTACTATGGTGCTTGGGAATATAAACCTGAGATACAAAGAATTACACTAAATTCCTAGCACAAGAAACTTAGAACGACATCAGAAAACTTAAGTGGAAGAAGATATGGAAATTTACAATCGAGGATTGCAAGTTCTCTATGTAAAGTACTAGAGAAGAAAAGACAAATCAGAAATTACATGTATATTCCATGTACATCTCATGTAAGAAATAACTTACACATGCCTTTTATACTTATAGAAAAGCATACAACCATTCATGAAGTAATATGTCACTTCATGAATCGTAGCATCGATTCACGAATCAATGTCGATATTAAATCAATTCAACCCAATAATTCAGTTAATATAACCATATTAACCGTAGGTAGTTATTGCATAACTAACAAAACCGAATAAAACAAACATTGCAAAAACCAGCGCGAAAGTTCGGGGCCGTGACCTGTGCCTATACCAAAACAGAAACTTTTTGCAATCATAGGATATTTCCAATGAATTATTAATTTAATTAATTTGTTTGATTTAATTAATCATAATTTTCGATGACCATTATATACTTTAAATGACAACAAACTCTTTTAAGCAAAGTCCAATTAGATCTCATCTTAATTAAAATATGTATCACTTTTTCAGAAGTATGGGAATTATTTTCAATGGCCCCTCTTAGTGGCGAAGCCTGAAATTATGGTGACAATAGGCTGAAAGACTAATTCCTTATTATAAAAGGGAAATGTCAAAATTAAGTGGATTGTAGTCGATCCTAGCACCTCTAGCTATGTCTATGCCCTTCTTCTATCCTTTCTTCTTTCAGTTTACCTCTGTACGCTCTAAAAATTAAATTTTTCAATGAGACGTTTTTATGATAAGACTATATTTATTGAAAACTTTAATATAATCGATTAAAAAAATAAATTAATTATATGAGTTTGTCTCATTATAAAACAGTTTAAGAAAAAAAAAACAAAATACAATTTATAAAAAAACGTATATAGCCCTTAGATTTTACCACGTTGAATAATTTGTAAAATGACATTTTGTCTTTATTCGGAAATTGGGAAGACTATGACCTTAGAAAGATATATGGCATATTATAATTTGATCATAAAAATATTAGTTTTACTTAATGTTTCAACGAAAATTAATGACTAAGCAAAAAATTAATTTATAAGTAAACATCTGTGATGCAAGATTAATTAAATTGACCAAGGAAAAATTATTAAAATTGACAAAATAATACATAGAAAAACTCATCTTCAAAGTTCAAACTGCCAAACAAGTCATTACAAATTCGAGCTATTGCGTACACATTGCGGAACTGTAGCTTCCTACTACTATGGGCCTTAGTATATTATTTAATTATTTAAATAAAATATTGTTGATTATATGAGTTAATATAAGATGACAAATAAAAAAGATGCATATTAAATTCTCAAATTCAAATTTTTAAATTATAATTTAATACGGTGTTATTATAAATTAAACAGTTTAATATTAAGCTAAATAGTTCAATTAAATTAATAAAAATAATTATTTTGAATATTCAAATACATAATTTTAAATTTAAACTTTTTATATGGACATGTTTCATAATAAAAAGGTCCCATATAATATTTGCTAGATTGAACTTTTGTTGGTGATAAGTGATCAAATCATGTGTTGAAAGTATTTCATAAATTAAATATGATTTTAATTAAAAGTTATGATATTATGAAAATTTATCACTAAAACACATATCAATTGGTGCAAATAGTGGTTGAAATTTTATTTTCAAGTTTATACTTCATGAGTTGTTTTTTTATAAATTGATCACATCAAAAAAATAATTAGTCTGAAAATGTTTGTTCACCCTAAATTATATCTACTTAGGAAATAAAAGTTGACTAAGTTAATTTTCATAAATTTCTCTTTTGTTTAAAAAACGCTATTAATCCATTCTTATTTGCTCCAAAAAAATATTCATTCATTATATCTACATTCAAAAATGTTTTACATTCCTCAATTAAATTTTAAAATTTTTATGGGATTAATGTTTTCTCATCTATTTGTGTAATATCTCAATTGTCATCAATCACCAACCACACGATATATAAATTAATTTCCGTATTTTCTTTTACCAATAAAACATTCTCCAATCTTATCTAAAAAAAAAAATCTACAACTATATTGTTATAAATTTACTCCTATCTAGTAAAACTGTAATTATTTACTTATAATTGGAATTAATATTAGACTATCATTTATACTAGACATCAAAAGGGGTAGGTGTATTTCTGTAGTTGGTATTAGAATACAATACTGAAATTAATACTTGTATTTGATTTGATCGTGGCCTATTCGTGTGGACACAAGACATTATTGGATTCGGGCCCACAAACCCACAGGGATGAGCGTTGACTTGCACATACACTTGGTGAGATTCATTGCTTCCCAAAATCATATGGTAGTAGGAAGATTAGCTCACTCAATATATATGCAAGTCAACAACCCACTAGTTTATCGATGTGTAATCTTGTCTTACATGTGAAGTATTTCCAACAATATCAACTAAGTCCCGTAAAAAATGATCACAAATTATTATATGAGATGGTCTAGATATAAAATAAGTATTATATATAAATTAAAAAATTTGATTAATATAAATTTTGAGAATATATATTACTTATTTTGAGACGATTTTATTAATAAATAGACTTATTAGAAAACAATTTTATTAAGAGACGATCTCTTAGGAAATAAAATAATCAATATAGAAATACAAGATAGAAGCAGAAGTAGGAAGGTCAGAAAAAAGGGCGAAGTGAAGAAGAGAGTTGAATAGCGTCACGTGTAAGGCGCCGCATCCAACGGGACGGTGGTATTTCTTTGAAGATAGAATGAGTCAACTTCTTTTTTGACCAACTTCAGACGTAACTCACTCCTCACCTTCTTTTTTTTTTTTCCTTTCAATTTCTCACTCTTACGCATAGGCTTACGTATTTTTTGTATTTATTTGACTTTTTTTTTTTACATAAAAAAACAACATTTCTCACACTTAAATACTAGTAGTACTAATATATGCTATTTTAATTTAGGAAAAATTATTTAGAAGAATTTAATATTTTCACGATTTTTTTAATAATTTTATCTATTAATTAATTATAAATAATTTTAACTTTTGGAATAGTAAACTTCAATGATTCGATAACCTACTATAGTATTTAATTCACCAAAAAAGTAGATTGAAAATTAATGAAAAATTAGAAAAAAAATTTTAAAATTTTAATAAAAAAGTTCTAATAATAAAAACAAATCAAATTTTTCAATATTATTTTAATATTTTTTTCGACATTTTATTTCAATTTATTTATTTTTTAAAAATAAACTTGCTATAGTGAGTCATCATGTCACTGGGTTTACTCTGGGAAAATACCTTCAAAAAATAAGATTATTTATGATTAATTAATAGGTAGAATTATTATAAGAAAATCATGAAAGGAAAGAATTATTCATTGTTAAATTTAATTATATGTAGAAAGATTAATTTCTTGTCTTCTCTTGTCTTAAAGATTTTTATATTCATAAAGTTTAATTATTCGTTCAGGCCTATACAATCGAATCACTAGAATCGAATCAGTAGAATCGAATCGTAGAATCATAAGATTCTACAATAAACTTAAATTTTCTATCTAGTCAAAATATATTCTTCTTAAAATTTTAAGTTTATTGATTAAAGTTTCATTCAATTCATTTTTTAAAAATGATTTAGAAAAATATTTAATAATTAGTTTATATCTTCATGCCGATAAAGAATTCGGTTTTTTAAAATCATGATGATGAATCGTTAAGTTGTAAGAAAAATTGGCACATAAGAAAATTTTCAAAAAATAAGAATAAATTTGTACAATCGAATCGCTAAATCGTAGAATCGTAAAATCGTGTTATGATTCTACTTCTACAAATTTTATTTTAATTAAAATCGTAAGATTCTACCAACTTACAATTCTACCTACGAGTCGAATCGCTAATTTATTTTTGGATCATGAAATTGTAAAATTATATATAAGAATCGTGATTTTAATAACCATGGTTCCTCCAAAATCATAATGTATAGTTACCTTACCAAAGAAAATATTTGTAAAAAAAAATTAAAATAGTAAGTTAAAATTTTGGGTTCGTCTATATAACTGTATAAATCAGCATTTAATATTCAATGAAAATTAGTAAAAAAAATTTAAAAGAAAGCTTGGCCAATGAGCCGAATTAAGGCAATAAAACTATTTGAAAGTCTTTTTAATTATGCTTAAAAGTCAGTCTTTTAATAAGCTGAGTGAATATTTAATTAGCTAAAAAGTCGAAATTACAGTTAACAAATAAGGTCAAAATAATAATAATTTGTAACTGATAATATAAAATGATCTTGCTAATAAACATTTCGAATTGTTTGTTTATGAAGTTATAAATCAATTTCAAGTAATAAATTATACTTTAAGTTTTAAATTATGCAATAATTTAATTATTTTATTTAACATGACACTAATTTTGAATTTCATTTTTTTAGCTTTGGTAACTTTTAAAGTTTAGTCCAATTTTTTGTACTTTTAAATTTTTTATTTTGGATGATGTGCTAATTAGCACTTTCTTTAATTCTTTCACACATATTTTTTGGTGCAAAATACCATTGTTGTTATTAGATAATGATAAAGTGTAAGAATTTTTATTAAAATAGGAATAAAAGTAGGACAAATTGCAAAATTTAGAAGTTCCTTTTAGGGCCGGCCCTCGGCAAGGGCAAGTGGGGCCTACGCCCAGGACCCACTAAAAAATTTATGAGCGTTTAAGAAAATTTGAACCTAAACCTATTGTGTGGTAGATAAGAATGTAAACCATCAAGCTATGTCATAATTCTTGTCTTAAATACAATGTTTATTGATTTTAAACATGTATAATTGCAATAATTGTAATATAGTGTGCACAATTGGACATACACAAATTATTAATTGTCTTTTTGAGAGACCTCCTAGGCCCAGTCTATTAAATCTTAATGTCTACTTATTGTATCCTTAATGCCTACTAACATTATCCTTAATACCTACTTACAATATATTTAATGCCCACCGAAAATGTACTTAAAATGCCTATTTACAATATTCTTAATGCCTACCGAGAAACTTAGCCTATTAGCCTAACTACCATATTCTTAATGCCTACTTACAATATCTTTAATGCCTATTTACAATATATTTAAATTTCACCAAGTAAATACTTAAGCACTTACAATATTCGAAATACCTAACTATAATATTCTTAATGGCTACCAAGAAACTTACTCTATATTTTACTTTTTTGTCCAGCCCTATTAAAGATGGTCTCTCACAAGCGTTTGTGTTTTCCTAATAAATAATTTTAAATTTTTTTTAGTGTTCTTTTTTTACAATTATAAATCTCATAAATGTATAATGTTTTTTTATATTTTCAATTTGTTTCTTTTTAGTTTTTACATTGTTTTTCTTATGTCGATGTGTTTATTTGACTAATTTTATTTGCGTTAATTTTATTTTTATTAGTGCATATATCCGATATCATAGATATATAATTTTTAATATATGTTTTATATTTTCTTGGTTTTTTTAGTTATTTCTCATTGCAAGTAAAATAAAACTAAAAAGATATATCCCGAGGGTCATAATAATTTAAGTTTCGCTCCTGGCTATTAAAATCTCAGGGCCGACCTTGATTCCTTTAGGCCTAATATAGTAAGTACTACAATATATATGAGATAGATTTAAAAAGAAAAGTGTAAAAATACTATGAATCGGAGGAAGTATTACCATTAATATTCACTATTTTCTCTCTGATGCAATTTTAGTGGTATTAGAGACGATATACCACATCCACATTTCTGTATACTACTCAGTCTCTTTGAATTAGCTTCTAATAATTAGTGACTAAGTGAATAAGTTTAATTAAGGAAAAATGTAGATAATAAGTGAAAAGTGATATTCAATTGTATGGATGAAATTAAAGTAAAGTTATAATGTTTAAATGACATCAAAAAATGATATTGCACTATTTATTTATCACTTTTAATTTGTGATTAATTTTTTAATCTTTGAGTTAAAAAATAGTCAAATGGAATTTTATATAATTCGTTTCAATGCAAATATTATTAATATCAAATCTTTATAATTTTTTATTATACATAACTATTTTGAAACGAAAAAAATATTTCCTCTTGTTCACTATTATTGTCTCATTTTGTTTTGGCACATTTGCCAATACAATATTTCAATAAATGTTTCTAATTGTGCTTCAGTAAAATTATAAAAAAAATTGATATCAATAAAACTTATATTAAAACTTAACGAATTAAACAAGATTTCAGTTGAGTATGTTTTAACTAATAGATTGATTGAAAACAAAATACATTAAGAGTGACTAATAAATAAATTTCAAAAACCAAATATAATGACAATAATAGTAAATCAAAAGGAGTAAAAAATAGTAAAATATAAGTGAAACTGATCAGATTAAAATAACATAAATGCTAAATAAGTGTAACAAAAAACTAGTCAATTTAAGAAATAGTCTAAAAAAAACTAAAAATAAAAGAGAAAAGAAAGTATTAGAGTCAAAAAGAAAGATCTTAGTCTTCATTCCAAACCCTTTAATAAGAAACTTGATTCATTCATTTAAAGACTTCACATTTTGTCATATTTTTCTTCTTCTTTCTCTTTTCCTCTAAAATCATTTATCCCACTTATTCTTTATCCAAACTCATCATCATACATACAATCACAACCAATCAAGAAAGTATTGATGGACGGTGGAGGATGGGGACTTGCCCTTGAATCATCATCATCATCATCGGATCATAATAAGCTTATCACACCCAATAATATCTTTAATTCTTCGTCTATTCATCATAATATAAACAAAAACGAGATGTTTAAAAGTCTTGAATTTCCGATTAATATCAAACGTCGATCTGGAAATCAGATGGAAAATCATGATCATAATCATGATGATCATAATGGCAAAAATGTTGTAGATGTTCTTAATTTTTTTCCAGAACGTAAGGAGATCATCAAAGAGGAAACTGCTCCATCTGATCATCAAAATCGCCGTGATATTATAAATGTATGTTTAATTCTCTCTCTTTATTTTTTACACAAATTACTGAGTCAAAAGGTCTCACCGAGAGATATATTGTATATATATGAGTGAAATAATTCATCTAATTCATATATATAAACACCTTATTTGAGGTGGTTTTACTGAAACTTGGTTTTTTTTTTCTTTTTTTTTCGAGGGGTTTAGTTAAATTTCCTTATTTATTATTTACATCTCATGTATATTATCTAAATTATTATTTATTAATCATATTTTAATTTTTTTGAATTATGAAAAATAGAATTGAGCAAAAATTTATGGAAATATATTATTAGATCTCATCTAAATCATTGAGAAACGGGCTTAAAATTTATAACATTTTTATAGTAAGTAGTCTTCTCATTATTTTCTTTAATTTGTGTTTTCTCTCGTTTTTTATATTATCCGCACAATTTAGTATTACCATTTCTTAATATTTTTGTCAATTATTGTGTGGACGGAGGTAGTAGTTGTTTATTTCTATTGTTAAAATGGAAAATTGACTATAAGATAGAAAAACCATTTTCCAAGAAAAATATATGATTTTAATTTTCACTTTATCTCTTTTTTCGTGGAGCCTACCTTGTAATTAGTCATTCTTTAGTAACATATATTAATAGCATATTAAATGAGAAAATATCACTATCAGTAGCATGTATAATAGAACAAAAAATAAAAAAAAGGTATATATGTGGCCTGCTTTTAACAATTTAGAAAAGAAAAATGGAATACAAAATAAATGCTTATCGATTTATACTAGTAGATAAAAAAGTAAAAAGAGTAATTTTATTATTTTTTTGTTTTTTAAAAATAAAAACGATTACATTACTAATTTATTTTTGTCTATTTAATTTTCAATTTACAGACGGGTTTACACCTCCACACTAATAATACCGGGAGCGATCAATCTACAATAGATGATTGTGCTTCTTCTGATATTGAAGACAAAAAAAATAAGAATGAGGTAATTAATTAATAATAAGAAATTTATTTTATAGTTAAATTAAAAAATATTATCGAGATACCTAGGACTTTATATATATATATATATATATATATATATATATATATATATATATATATATATATATATATATATATATATATATATATATATATATATATATTATTTTCATAATATTTATGAATAATTGTATTAACTTGTATATATGATTAAATCAGCTAACAGTTCTTCAAAGTGAGCTACAACGTATGAATACCGAAAATGAACGGTTAAAGATTTTGCTACATCAAGTACACACTAATTACATGCACCTAGAGAATCAAATGAAACAGGCAAGGTTCGAAATTGCAAAAAATAAGGTACATATATTTTATATAAAAATTTTAAGCATTAATTTTTTTATTATATTTAAATCTATAATTTTATCAAGAGAAAGCATTACTTATTCTATTCATGTGAAATAAAATTTGATTCTCATAATGTTATTATGAACGTATTCTCACTTATCATCCTTGTCCCGAATAGATAGAGTTTTGTGGGTCGGATATATTTAAATTAATCGTTTGTAAT
Source organism: Amaranthus tricolor (assembly GCF_026212465.1). Taxonomy (NCBI): domain Eukaryota; kingdom Viridiplantae; phylum Streptophyta; class Magnoliopsida; order Caryophyllales; family Amaranthaceae; genus Amaranthus; species Amaranthus tricolor. The sequence goes on from NC_080055.1 coordinate 28,031,250, forward strand.
AATTAAGAGATTTTTAATTGACTTTTACTAATATATAAGGTAAAATTAGAAAGTTAAGACACTAAGAACATATGCTAAATTGTTAGTTTAAAGAATTTATTACAAAATATTTAATTTGTAACTTGGATTAATTTAAATTAATCTACTTAAGATTTCATTTCTACTATTTCGACTACTATATTGAACTTAATACTTATTACGTTCGTATATCATGTATTATAATTTTGTATAGAGAAGATTTAAAAATAAAATGGATTGCATGTTTAATTCGGAGGGTCAAGTTATAGTCTATCATAGTCTAAAATTTGAAATTTATTGATTTTGTTAATCCATTGGAAAAGGTCAATATATTTTTTGTAAATAATAAAAAAAAAAGGGTTATTATAAGGACATTGCAATGGAAGTATTTTGGTGCAACATTTTTCAAACTCATACATACATTTCATTAACTTAGTTTGATTTTAAATGTTTATCATGACTTATATTTTTTGGTATAAATTCATTAGATTATCAATTATGTTTTAATTTGTAATTAATGAAATATATAGGCACAAGGTAAGGTAGATGAGATGCAAATCATGCAAGGCCAATTCTTAAACTTGGCTCCTAAAGAGAATAATGAGGCCGATGAGCTAACATCTAAAACAGTGTCCGATGATGAAAGGACAATTGAGCGCTCGAGCTCACCACTAAATACGACAGAGGTAGCCTCAATAAGGACCAACAATAAGGACGTAGTCCTACCAAATTATGATCATGGAAAGAGAATTAGGGAACAAAGTCTTGAAGAATCGGAGGCAAAAAGGTGGCAAAATAAGGTGCCTCAATTGATGAACAATGTACCTAAACCTACTAGTCCTCCGATCGATCATTCTGCTAATGAAGCTACTATGAGGAAAGCTCGTGTCTCGGTTCGAGCTCGGTCCGAAGCACCGATGGTTAGTCTTAGCATATATATGTGCTTTTTTAAATTACGTATAAGTTTAATATATTTGTGAAATTTATTTTTTATTGTGAAAATGTAGATAAGTGATGGATGTCAATGGCGAAAATATGGACAAAAGATGGCAAAGGGTAATCCTTGCCCTAGAGCTTATTATCGGTGCACTATGGCGATTGCTTGTCCCGTTCGCAAACAAGTATGTACATTTTATTTTGCATTAATTCCTATCATTATAAATTTTATTTCTAGAGCATAAACATAATCATTTCTTTACAATTTGCTTATACCTAAATTTACAAATACCACAAAAGCTTATTAAAATGATTCAAAATTAAGGGGATTAATATGTCAAGAAATCAATTCAAATAAAACTTAAAGATGTATTTATAAATAATTTTTTGGTTTACTTTTAGCTTTTTAGCTGATCAAGTAGCCAAAAATAGTGTTTTCCAGCCGAAAAATTGGTCTTTTAGACTAAACCAAAAAAACTACCATGAGTTACTGTTTTCGTTGGTTTTTGACTTTTAACCCTCTTATAAACAATCAACAACCAACAATTATTTTTTACGAAACGTCATGTCTTAAACAATTGGCTTAAACACTAGCAAACAAATAATACTTCCAATGGATCAATCAACCATCATCTCTAGGCAACAATCATTTTTTCAAACATACTCATAAGACGATGTTATGTAATCAGATTGAAACTCGTGACATCTTATGTTAGCTACTGATATCATACCAAGTAATCAACTTATCAACCAAATGCTTAAAGTTAGCTATAATTTCTTCTTTGCCCTAAAACATATCATATAAACCGATCATAATTAATGTTTAACTTCAAAAATGTATGTAGGTTCAAAGATGTGCCGAGGATAGGACAATATTGATTACAACTTATGAAGGTACTCACAACCATCCATTACCACCGGCTGCGGTGGCAATGGCCGAAACCACCTCATCTGCGGCCACCATGCTTCTATCAGGCTCAATGCCAAGTGGTGATGGTCTAATGAACCCAAATTTCTTAGCTGCTAGGACCATACTCCCTTGTTCATCAAGTGTTGCAACAATTTCAGCCTCAGCCCCTTTTCCAACCGTTACCTTAGATTTAACCCACTCACCAAACCCCCTCCAACAAAGACCATCAATACCCTTTCCACCACCCAATGCCCAAGTGGGACCCAACTTATTGGGCTCATTACCCCAAATATTTGGGCAAGCATTGCTTAATTCTAGCAACAATCAATCCAAATTTTCAGGGTTACAAACTTCAACTCCACAAAGTATAAACGCTGCGCACTTGCAACTTTCTAACCAAAACGCAGCGTTTAATGAGACTCTAAGTGCTGCCACGGCTGCCCTCACCTCAGATCCGAATTTTACAGCCGCCCTTGTGGCTGCTCTCTCATCGATCATTGGCGGTACGGCTCGCCCCCCGTCTGAACATAATCATACTTCCAATAATGCCGGTGGGAACTCCCCTAGTGGTGCTACAACTATTGGGAACAATGCTAATAAGGATGCTTCAAATAATAGCATGCAACAACAATAAATCGACAATGGGGTGTTTGGTAAAACAGTTTAACGGAGAATTTTAACTTATTCCGATACAAGTAGATGGTTGAGTGATCAAACTATTTGATAATAGCATGTTGAAAATCAGCTTGTCAAATCAGTTGCTTCAATCATCAATCGACTATAAGTCATTTGCCAAATTCTCTTATATATTCGTTTCATGATATAATGGATCCAATCGAAAGTCTATCTATTATCGAAATGAGAATCAAATAATTGGATCCAATAATTATAATCTATTATTAGCTTGTGTTGAGGTAAACCTTTTTTTCTTTTCTTTTTTTTTTTTGCAATTTTTGTTTAGTAATATTAATAATTTCTTAGTAGTTAATAGAAAGGGATGTGAAAGGATGAAACACATGTTCATACTCTTTTTTCTTTTTTATACACAGTGGGTCTTAGAAAAGACTTGTAGAGGACAGTTCATTCTTTGATCGTATCATTTTTTGGTTTATGAATAATTTAATGTGTATTTCCGTAAATATGGCATGAAAGATATATAGTTCAACATCTTTGTAATTTATAAATGTATTTTCTTACATTATTGTGTTAATTTAAATTTGATCAATGACTATTTATGATGTTTTTATGTATTTTTTAGCATACAAAAATTATTAATTGAATAAAACTTTGTTCAAGTATTGTACAATTTAGAGAAGTATTAATTATATGTATTATTTAATTCAGTCTGTAAGGCTAGAAAATACTTATATGTAAAGGAAAATTAATTATTTTTGTAGATGTCAAAAATCAAACATCTATCATACAAATGAAAAAAATATCACTTATATGCTAATATGTTATAATTTCAATTTCTAAAAATAGACCCAGACAACCAAACAAAGAGGATAAGAAATTACTTCCTCCATTTCAATTTATTTGCAACATTTGCTTTTTCACAATGAGACGAATTATAAAAATTAATATCTTTAATTATGTATAATAAGAAATTATAAAAATTTAATATTAATAATCTTTGCAATGAGACAAATCAAATTAGATCTCACTTGACTATATTTTAACTTATAAATTAAAAACCAATCATGAATTAAGAGTGATGAATGAATAGTGTTATTTTTTCTAATATTGCAAGTATATGAAACGGAGGAAATACAAGTTATAACTCACTTATAAGCACAAGAAATTTAAATCCTAAAAATCAATTGATAGCAATAATACAAAATAAACATTACTTCATAAATTTATAAAATAATATTATTCTCTTTCCTACAAAACTCTATATAAACAATAATAGGATATTCAAATACATGATTATCTATATTATTAATTTTAAATAAGTTAGTTAGCATAAACGGCCCAAACATCGCATACGTGTGGCATGAATATCCGGAAGTTCACGTTCCCATGTATTCCTCGCACCGAGATATTTCGAATAAATAATTTAAGTACTTGTAAAATTCACTTTCTCTCTCTAATATATTTTGGCTATTTTTCGTTTTATTTTATTTATTATCATTATTATCATATTTAGTGTATCCTCATAGAAAATTATGGTCAAGGTCTTATGAGGAAAGAAAGATGACAACTCATATCCATAGAGTTAAATTCGGTAAAAGAGTCCCTCGGCTCGAAAAAGATCTTCAAAGAGAGAAAAACCTACAACTTACAAATAGAATAAATATAATACGTACAAATAACTAAATATAAAGATAAAGGTAAAGATGAGGTAAAGTGCGATAATTAAAGGCAATGACCAATAACAAACGATTGGAAAAAGAAACATGTTTAGTAATCTAAGACGTAGATAAGCCGCCGCCAACTGTCCTTATCCCTGGTCAGGTCCTTAGAGGGGTGAAGTTCATGCATCTCACTTTTAATTTGTTCCTCCAACGTTCTTCTAGATCTTTCTCGATTTTTCTTGCCCTCCATTATTATGCATTTGTTCCTTCTTACTGGGGTGTCATTTGTTTTTCTTTGTACATGCCCAAACCATCCCAACATGTTCTCCCGCATCTTTGCGGAGAGAGGTGTAAACCCGAACTTCTCCCTGAACTCCTGGTTTCTTATCCTATCTATCATAGTATTACCACACATTCACTTTAGCGTATGCATTTCTGTTACTTCCATCCTCTGTTCGAAAACCTTCTTTGCAGGCTAACATTCTATCCCATATAGCAACGCTGGCTTAATTGCAACGCGATAAAATTTACTTTAATCTCCTTGGGAACTAATTTTCTTAAAAAAACACTAATTTTCTCTTTGTTATTGTCTTGTAGTGACAGAAGAGTAGATAATACTTCATTTATATTTTAATTTTTATTGTTCAATTTTAAAGCAATAAAATGTACATTTTACGTAAAAGTAGAAATAATATATAAATGATATGAACATAAGAAATAATGATTTAAATGTGCTGATAAAAATTAACGAAAACTACAGCGTCATGAAGAAAAATAAAAATAAGTAATATTCAAAAGCAGACTAAAGAAAATAGAGCTTTTTATTTATTTATTTATTTATTTATTAGTTTATTTTATTTGGAATTTGATTGAGTATATGATGGGACAAAATTCGATGTTGATCTTTTGATTTGATTCTAGTCTTTTAACAATTTATTAAAGGTGGTCCCTATCTAATTTCTGAAGACCAAAGAAGAAAGATAGTAGACGTTTGAAATTAGGAAAATTTAAAGCTGGAAAAGGCCAAATCCAACGTATTATTCTTCTACTTAGGTCAACATTTTCGGCTAATAGATTTTTGACACGTTAGCTCTATGAGGACCTTTTCTACCCATTACATCACGACTTCTTAATTAATGCTCATTTTTTAAATAAATAAAAATAAATTATCCTTAACTACTTTTGACATATTTCTATTTTTTACCTACTTTACTTTCTACATGGTCTTTTTTAAGTAAATGTTAAATTTCTTATCTCTAAATACGTACTTTTTTTTATTTCAAATTACTTGTAATATAAAAATTACACATTATTTATTTACCACTGTTAATTTGTAATTAGTTTTAAATCTATAAGTTAAAATATAATCAAGTAAGATCTTATTTGATTCACCTCAATATAATGATTATTAATATTAAATTTTTATAATTATTTATTATACATAATAATTAGAGATATTAGTGATTGAATTAGTGCATTATGGACTGTGTGATAAATAAATGTTATAAATATTTTGAAACAGAGGAAGTATTATGAAAGAGATATTTTAATTAGAGATCTTCTCTCAGGCGAAATAATCTTAAAACAAAAGATTCATATGTTGATAATTTGTTTTAGAATATATTTTATTAGAGTATTTTGATTTTGCTCCCTATGTTAAGTGATACCACAAATTACTGTTAGATCATAAAATAGTTTTTCTCTTTTTCAAAATAACACAATTTAACTCATATATATTAGAGTTTTTTCAGTCAAAAATAGTATTTTCTGAGAGAGATAGAGATTAGTCTTTAAAATACCTTATATTATCAAGATGGATATGGAAAAAATTTGACATCACGTGCACTAAAAAAATATAAACTATGTTTTCACCCTTCGCAAATGCATTTGGATATATTTATGTTTTTATACATATAGAAAATAGAGACCATGGTATTAAGGATTTACAAAATGTATATTACTTTAATATCAACTATTCAACTTATATATTTACGTGACTTAATACTCGTTCTATTTCTCCATACGTGTAGTCGTGTACAATTTGATTTTTATCACTATATATTTATCAATTCTAAATTGATTTTATCATTAATCTATAAATTAGTATATATTCAATTGAGTTAATAATTGATCCGTTTCAATATAAGTTTTATTAAAATAACTTTTTTATTATTATTATAAATTATATACAATTTAAGATATTAATAATTGTATTTTATTATGACCTTTTTATTATTATAACCTTTTTAACCTTAATACTCCTATTTCTCTATTCGTTTACAATTTGATTTTATTCACTATTTATTTATCAATGTTAAATTGTATTTTATCATTTATCTATAAATTAATATATATTCAAGTGAGTTAATGATTATCCGTTTCAATATAAATTTTATGAATATAACTTTTTTATTATTATACTCCCTCCGTTCTTTTTTGTTATTTTCGTTTACTTTTTGCACAGTTTTCAAAGCAAATTTTAAGCTCCAATATCTTTAAATACACATAATAAAAAATTATAAAAATTATATAATAAAAAGTATGCATTAAGACGAATTTAAACATGGATATATTTTACCTTTTAAATTTGTCTTAAAAATATTAATCAAATTTTTCTCTATTTAAAGTTAAATATTCCAAATGGAAACAACATTAGAGGACGAAAAGAGTAAATTATATACAAATAAACATATTAGTGATTGAATTAATACATTAAATAAAATGCAAAAAATTAGATATTTTAAGCCAAATAAAGGGGTATATACTTTTATTCGAGTCAAATTTAACCTTATAAACAAATATTCCTATCACTTAAATTATACTCCCTCCAATTTATTTGAATTGTTCAATTTAGTTTTGGCACACTATCTAATGCATTAATTTAAATCTAGATATCTCTAATTGTGTATAATTAAAAATTATAAAAATTTAACATTAATAAAATTTACATTAAGACGAATTAAACTAGATTCCACATAACTATATTTTAACATCTAGATTAAAAATAAAATACAAATTAAAAATAATCGATAAATACTGTCAAAAAACTAAATGAAACAAGGGAGCGAATATATTGGAAACTCAAAGGACGGGATTTGTAATCATCATACATAGAAAATAATATTAAAATAATAGAGTAATTTAATAAGGAGAAGCAAGGTAGAAAGAAGATGTTGACTTTCCGTGCAGAAATTGACGTAAATGAATACCTGCTCATCCTAATCAATAAGGTAGAAAGTTGAGTAGAAGTTGGCATTTATTTATAAGGAAGGAATTATAACCAATTATTTTTTTCGTCACTTTCAATTAGCATTATTTGTCTTCTAAATGAAAATTAAAACAAAAATTAAATTAAATAAATTAATAATAAAAACTAGTAACCTAAAAAAATAAAACTATTTAAAAATTAATAAATCAGATTAAAATAAAAAATAAAACAACGGCCCAAGAGAAAGTATGAACGTGCAAGAGTAATGGGGATTTGAAAACAAATCTACTCTTATTATATGATCAACAAATTTGTACTTGATCAAACCGTACATTAATCTCCCATTTCTCTTTTTTCTACATTGAGTCAACTTCTACACGTGCTTCCATGTGCATACTTGACCATTATTTTTCAAGCTTTTTTTAATTTCTTAAGTTATTAATTATAAGATTTTTTAATTATGAGATTTTCTCACTAGAGGCGTACTTTTAATCTATATGTAAGGTAAATAGTTTATTTAATACAAATTATAAGAATATAATATGATTTTATTTGAGGTTGTTTTATTGAGCTAGGGACGATCATTTAACAAGAAGCTGCTTTAATTTTTCTTAATGATGAAAGTTTAAATTTGATTTTCCATTTTTATCATGTGTTTCTTAATTTTAATTATTGTAAAAGCTATTATCAAAATATATATGGTGGTAGATTAGAGTTTTCATTTAGAAATTTGAATATTATTATACAGAGAACGACTAGTCGGATAAATAAAGAGAGTGTATATTGTATAATTTTAGATCTCCTTGAGAACCAAAGTGGAAAAGGTGAATTATCCATCCAATTAGATTATAAAAGAATTATTATGAATAAAGAAAATTGACTTTAAATATAGTGCGTTATATTTAAATATAAAGACGTGACTTTTAACAACGACAAATATGAAAATCGTTGGATGATTTTTGATTACATTACAAATGCATTTCATTACTTTTTTCATAAAAAAAATTTAGTTACAAGTTAATATTTTTTTGTGACTCATTAACTTTCAAGTCAATTAAAATATGAAATTATGAAATCAAAGTAATAGAATTATTTTTGTGGAGTTTAAGAAAAGAAAAATGCTAAAATTATCATGTGAATCCAATAGGTACAACTAGCATCCTGGGCCACTAGGGTTCACCATACACTACAACCTAATGTACTAGCAAGAACCATCCAATGACCTATAGATCATAGCACGCCAACATGCACTAGAAATTGACGTAAATATTAACCGGCTAAAAGATTCATAACATTTTTCTTTTTAGTCTGTTTATTTTATTTTGTTATAATTTTTTTACGAAAATTTTTTCATCATTCTCTTTTATTTTGATTTATACATTTTTAACTCTTTTTTAATATTATATACATGCATAATTTTATAATTTTATAATTTCTTAATCTTTATACAATATACAAGTGTTACGATTTCTTATAGAACGAGAGTATTCTAGCTTTAGGACCAAAACAAAAGTTATAGCTGCTCTTCTGATTCCATACTAGTCACTTAGGAAAGAGTCAAAAAACAATGTAAGTGCATCCTTCACCCATCACTAGCACTAAAGAAATTTGACCTTATACGAGGCTCTAAAGTCTACAAATGGGTGAAATTTTGGATTTTATTGTGTGTATTAGCGGAATTTTAGATAATAATTATGTAATATCTCTTCGAATTCTGATCTTGTGTGGAACATTGACGACTATGGCGAATTATCTAATACCTATAAATAAGATCACAAGAAAAATAATAATATAAATTATACGAGTAGTAATCGAATACAATATTTGATATGCGACTTAATCGGTAATTAGGGATTGAATACTTTAAAATATTATTCGTCCATATATAAAGAATATCATTGGATAAATACATCAATCCTTATAAGCTTTTTATTTAAGCACAAATATACTCAAATTTACAATCACAACACCAAGGGTTTGAAAATAAAAAGTAAAGTTGAACATTTTGAATATTATAATTAATTGCTAAAATATTTATATTAGATAAACAATTTACCAAAACGTTTAACATTAATTATTTTTGGGAAGAGAGAAGGAAGCGATAACTCATACTTACAGCAATTTAATTATACAAATTTTAACTCTGAGAAAGATCATCTAAAAAATTATCTAAAAAAATTTACTTCTTAGGCAAGTGTAAAGGAGAATTATTATGCATATCTTACATGAGAAGAGTACATCAATGTTTGCCCCTTCCTTGTGACGAAAGTGATGATGTTTCATGGCATGCGAACGTGTTAGTTTTACAATACATTAAAAATTAATCTAAATATGATTTGAATCAAGGATCAAATTGTTTTTTTTATGCTAACAAATTAAATTAATTACTTGACAATTGAATATGAAGTTTTATTTTAGTTGAAGAGTTGGCAAGTATTTTTCAGAAAAAATCTTAGGTTTAATTATTCATTAACTTCTCTTATTTTCTCGGACAATTTTAAAATATAAAAAAATATTAAATAGCGTATTTCTAAAGCTAAATTTTAGTCGCCGCATTATGTTAGATGTACATTGTATAAAGTTTTAGCGTCGTGAATCTTTGCCCTTTATAATACACAGGGAAATGTTATTCCATTTGTGCATTCAAAGAGAAATTGAATCTCTGCGTAAGGTACACGTAAATTTAGTTAACTTTTATAATATAAATCGCTAAGTTACATGACGGTGTTACATAGCAGTTTATAAAACAAATTGTCATATGACTTAGTGGTTTATTAATATTCTGCTTTAAAAATAAAAATTAGAAAAAATAAAATAATGAATAAATCGCTAAGTGAATTATAAGAGGTTTTTTTGTATTGTATTTGAACTTTAAAAAATTATATATACCACTAAGTGACATATCAGTTAATTATGTCTTGTTAGGAAATATTTCCTTTTGACTTTAATAACTAATAAATATGTTAACTTATAAAAAACCAAAATAAATGAGTTTCTTCATTATCATTAGAATCTTATAGCTCAGTTGATAAAGCCTATTACAAGATCAATTAGAGATTACAGGTTAAAGATATACCAAGACATCAATTTTGATTAGTTAATGCAATTCTAATATATAATAGTAGGAAAAATTACCTAAAATAATCTAATTTTTTCATGATTTTTCTATAATAATCTCAACAATTGATTAACAATGAATAATCTCAATTTTATAGTATATTTGCCTAGAGTAAACTTAAGTACCCGGATGACCAAATATAATAGGTAATTTACCAAAAAATAAACTGAAAATTAATATAAAGTTAGAGAAAATTTTAAAAATTTAATTAAAAAGTTCTAACAAAATTTTTAACATTTTTCGACATTTATTTTAATTTATCTTTTTTTTCGACATTTATTTTAATTTATCTTTTTTTTAAAAAAATAAAACTTAATATAACAGGTCATCCTGTTATCCAAGCTTGTCCTGGTCAAATACCCCATAAAATTGAGATTATTCATGGTTAATCAATAGGTGAAATTATTATAGGAAAATCATGAAAAGATTGAATTATTCAAGTTAATTTTTTCTATATAATATCATAAAAGGACAAAATTACATCAAAATTTTGTTGCTTAGTTAAATAAGACATTTTACTAGTAAGTTGAAAATTTAGGGTTCAATTCTTGACAACATGTTAATTTTTATATAAACCAAAATGCTATCGTTTATATATATTTTTTATTTATTCATTTGCAAATCAATGACGACTATTATCAATCTAAAAATTCATATATAATAACTAATCAAGGTATTTAAAATTCATTTATAATAACCCTTCTTTTTCTCATTTTACCCTATAAAAAAAATTTAAAAAAAAAAAACTTTGATTAAAGAATTAAAATTTTTAAAGTTACAATTTCAAGGATTGAAG